>NC_045745.1:5553883-5612687 GCF_008692095.1 Etheostoma spectabile | reverse complement strand
TTTTACTTTTTATTATAATTGGTATATTCTTCATTTCAAATTGTTCCTTTTACTGTTATTGGGTATTAATTTGTAACAATTATTGTCTTGTGAAGCACTGACTTTGTCTGGAAAAGGTGCTATTTTAAACAAAGTTATTATACTATTAAAAAAAATATATCAAAGTTCAGACATGTTAAGGTCACATATTTGGGATATTGAAGGCTGTTTGTTATGTTCCCCTACATGGGAAATATTTCCCAGCTTTCCAGCATTATTACTGCCCAGGTTGTTGAGAGTCCGTTTCTATGCCTTTGTCTCTTGATGAGAGTGAGAATGTGTGCCTGGTGAGTCCAACAGCCCAGAGTGCATTGTTTCAGGGCAGCGAGTGCTGAGCTGCACCCTTTCCTGCTTCACAAGGCAATTAAGCTCTCTGGGCATTTGCCTGAGATTTTTAACTTTTATCCAGATGAGGTCTGAGCTCAACCACCTGCGGCAGCTCCCGAGGCCATCTCAATCTAACCTGCAATTAAGGCTATTCATTATGAGGAGCAACATCCCCCTCACTGCCTCTGGGCCTGAAAGGAGCTGGCATCAGGCAATGTGTCCTTCTACTGCTCCTCTCTGATTCAAACATTAACCCCGCCCGATAAGCTTTCACTAAGCCTCCTCGTGTGAGATTAGTTAGCAGACTTTCCCTTTTAACTCTCAGCCCCTAAAGCTAACCCGTAATTAACATACTAAGGATTAACATCCTTGGCAGAGGGGAATTTTCACTGATGACCAGTTGATTCTTGGATAACAGAAAGCAGAATGGAGCCTAATCATAAACTTCCTCTGCTGCAGACACAATATATACAAACGGGTAACAGGAAGTGACTCTTACATAAGCTCCTACGATGCTCTTCTTGGCCACCACAAAGATGAGGCAGATGAAGATAGCCGAGCCCAGCATGCTGACAGCGCACACCAGCGGGTCGGCTCGCTCTGTCTTCTGGCGGCATAGGCGCGTGGTGGCGGCCCCGATGACCACGCCTAACAGACCCGTCACACAGGTGATCACCCCAAAGATAAGGCTAGACAGGGGAGCGGAGATAAGACGTACGTTACTTCAAATATATATCATGCAAGTGTTAAGTCCAAGGTAGCTGGCAAAGCTAGGTTGTGATAAGCATTGGTCATTAGAAATGGTGCAACATTGAAATACTTCCAATATAAATAGATGAACTGGACTTTAGCTATGTAGTGTTCCAGTTCATCCAGCTTTGAACACATAGGGTGCTGGTATTGTTCTTTTTTACACGTTTTCAGATTCCACCTGTCGTTAACCTCTCACCTGTCTGTGCTACTGCAGATATCTTTGGTGCAGGGCTCGGCCGTCTTCTGCACCACCTGAGCTCTGGCCAGGTACAGAGGGATCCACATGCCAAACGCCCCGGTGGCAAAAGACACCGCCGAGGACGCCAGGGAGGAGAACACGTAGCTCCGACTAGCCACAGGAAGAAAAACCCGCACAATCAAACAGGTGATCGTCTCGGCTTACAATAGAAACAAGCTACTTCAGCAAATAGATAATAAGGGAATACAAAATACAAAAAGCATAGCCTATCTGTGCTACATTGTATACTGAAATGATATGCAGTTGACAGTTTTATGAAGGAGACAAAAATAACACACCATTTAACACATTCCATTAGTTGTGAATGTGGAAGACTGTGTACAGCTAAAAGTCACACTGTGAAGTGCATAAACATGTGGTTGCTCTCCTAAAATAGTTCCAATAAACCTGCATGGCTACATCACAGTAGCATTATGGAGTTTATAACATTTCTTAGAGAAATGTAGCCCACAGGTCATATAATAACAAGGGCCTTCAGTGTCACGGATGCAAAGCTCCCTTCACAGGTCGGCAGTACTGAATGAATGACACTGGTTCACTGTGTCTTGTGTTGACATTTCCAGGCCTCTAATAGCTACTGTAGGCTAACCATGAGTGAATGTATAAATGTAAAAAGTTTGTCCTAGGATCTAGGATCCTTTTTATTCACTATATGCCAATTTAATACATCAGAAAAACAGAAGACTGTCTCAAACCCAAATTGAGTCCTTTTCCTATAATGTTAAGGCACAGAAAGAAGTTGAAACCTATATAGCAATTATGTGGTATTGTTGCTTGAAAACTGACCTAAGTGATCAGTGGACCAATCATTGCAGCTCTATTTGTATCCAAAGATCTAATATATAATGATGCAGCCTCATTCAACAAGTCTAAGCTAAATTGTTACCACGTATGTAGCTCTTAGTGACCTGCTGGAGGAAAATGGATGAGCTTAATACTAATCCCTGAACAGATCAATCAACCCCAAAACCTGGTGTAGTCTCTAAGGTTAATGGGAGGCCTTACTTCTTGGCAAGCGCCTTCATGTCACAGAGCCAGGAGGTGCGGGTCCTGATGCGTCCCATCTTGTCGGCGATGCCTCTCTTTGGCTCAGGGACAAAGAGCAGGATCAGGGTCCCCGCGGTGATCCCTAAAAGTGGGGACACCTACCGGGGCAAGAAAGACCTATTAGGGCTTCGGATCGCGTGAACACATCACATTGACATGATATTCATAGGACAAAGAACAGCAGGTTTACAACGTGAATGGACGGCCACTGTGTTTGCCGATACGCCTGACATCCTATACAAGCCCTCCGGAGCAAAGAACATTCCCTCTGCTTACTCTGTTGGCACTGTGTGTGGGTTTATGTGTGTGTGTGTGTTTGTGTGTGGCGGGGGCTTGCCTATGTGTATAAGCATACAAGACTCTAAAAGAGCTTTTTCTCTGAGAGCCGCTTTGTGAGCTCTGTCTGCACCAAGGTGAAAACCCATCTGCTATTCTGCTCACTCTCATCTTTTATGTGTTATGAGGTAGCATGTTTGTGCATGAGTGTGTCTATGTATGTGGGGGAGACAAAGACAGAAGGCAGGATGGGATGTGTGGGAGAGGATTTGTTTGACTAATAAAAATTGCTCACAAAAGCAAAACCAATTTCACCTGTCAGGGGAAATTCATCATTTCATATTTTATAACTTATAAAAGCCATTTATGTGCACTGTGGATTGTGGTACCGTGAAATGTGTGTGTGTGTGGGCGTGTAGGCGTGTGTATTTGTGTGCATTATCAAGATTTTTATTGAGGGAGCAATTATGAGTCTGATGTGGCTCATAATGTGGCTGATCGCAGTGGTTATGGTCTCAAAGGTGTGAGGATTACACCAACACTGATCATTTCCTTTCCCATATTGTGTCATCTTCCCAATCTTTCTCTGCTTGTGTGGAGCACCGTAATTGGATTGACATCTATAGCAGATTCATATAATGTGCTGGAGGCAGCCTAATGGAAGATACAGAGCTCAATGTTAGCTTTGTTTTGCACTCAAGGTTTCCCATCATTATTCGAAAAGACACCAGGAGTCTGTGACTTTTGACCTTAACTCCCACAGGGCCCGTCAGACACTTCCTGTATGGATGGTTGGCAATCAAAGAAATTAGCTACTGCCCTCTCCTGTTCCACATATCTATGCATCCCCCCCCCCCCCCCCCCCTTTTCCTTTTTATCGTTCACATTTTCTATAAACAAGGAACTTAGCTGGAACTGGTTGGGCAAAAACAAACGGAAGTGCTGCAGTGTTTTTGTCCTTAAAGCAGGATACTGCACAAAACCTGTTTCATGTCTTGGTATTTGTTTTCCTCTGCATGCCACACCGGTGATTAATTGGCTTTGAGATTGTTTATTGAAATGTCATTGTGGTTGCTGTGAAGCAAACTGCCCTGCTCTTTGTGCTTTTTTTTTTTTTTTTTTTAATGCTCCACAAAGACAAAAAGAAATGAACGTCCTGTTTCCTCAAAGCCAGAGAGCTGTCACAACCGGGAGTCTCTTCCACCACGACACGCTGGGAGGTTGTTTAACGTCTTCCTTTAAAATGTCACTCGGTTCATAAGGAGAGTCAGGTTATAATTAATCCCAAGGATTTTAAAAGCTGACCCTGAAGTCAGCGGCTCCTGGGGAGTCCTGTTAGACCTTTCATTGGTCCTCGCCATTACTGCTGGTATGCCTTATGGAGCTGTTGACTGCTTAACGTTTTGTCTCGAGTATTCAATGGAGTCCCAGTAAAAAAGTGCTATGACAACAGTGATTTATGCTCCTAATTTAACACCTCTGTCTGCTCCTTAGTACTAAAAAAAGCATTATTTTGTAGAAGCAATACCCTATCACGGTGGGGAATCTCAGCAAATTTCTACAGATACATTTCTCGTAAGAGCTGAAATCAGCCTTTAATTAAAAGGGATCCAGCTTAATGCTCTATGAGCACCTTTTGGGGTATTTTGCGTGCCAGCATGTAGAAACAAACGTGTCTTTGTGCTCCGCACAGAGGCGTACTGCCTTTTCTGGCACACACCTTCCTTTCTTACAGGGGATTTTTGCTTTCTCTGAACAGCATCTTCTCCTCAAATGCTTCTCTGGGCGGCATTTTCCTTCCATTGTTGTTTGAAAAAGACGTTGTTGGTGTTGCAGATACTCTAATAAGCTGGTGTTTATTGTTCTGTTGCTGCTTCTGTACTTTCTGTTGTGATGTAATGACATATTTGTTTGACCAATCACAATTCGCAGCACAGCTCGCACCTCTGAAAGTACCTGGAACACGCATGTACACTGTGTTCTGGGCGGGGCCAAAATTTACCTCCAGCAACCTCTGACTAACATGTGTAGCTAACAATCAGTGTGTTTACATGCAGTTTAAAACCCAAATTATATTCAGGTTAATGCAAAAATCTGAATTCTCATACCCCAGTTAACAGACCTAGATAACTCCTTTAGTATTCGTGCACATATACACCTTAACCGGGGTAAGCTCAGGTTATGTTATAACTGCCCCTCCCGCTCCGCTGCAGTGGTTTTTAACCCGGAAATAGAAGAGAGCATTTGGAAGTAACAGAGTCAAAAACAACAGCAACACACAAGCTTTAAGTGTACAGCGCTAAAAAGTCGCCCATGTTCTCCCTGCTTTCCAAGCTTTCCCCCCCACTGTACCGGGAGGAGAGGTCACTCTTCCTATTCTACCTGCTCATGTATACACGGAGAAATGGCAGAACCTGGTTATTTACTTATAGCTCGGTTATTGCTGTGAATGTAAACACGACTGAAACCTGATCCTATTTCATTACATTTTTGCACCCAAAAAGACATACTACACAGGTTAAAGAGGCCCTGACACTTTGTTGTTTCGCTTTCAGGCCAACATTGATCCTGCTTCACAGGGGACCACCTCCGTGGGTAAAGTGTAATGAAAGATAAATGTGTTTACAGCGACTGAGATGGAAAACGCTAACATCAGCCTTAATCTTTAATAGAAATCAACTTACCTCGCTGCAGCCATCAGATAAGAACTGAACCACTACAGGATATGGCCTTTTAGCTTAAACACATATAAGATGTTGACGGAGTTTGATTTTCACATTTTTTTTTGAAAAGGCTGAGCTGATGTGAACATCTGGGAGAGTTGTTTAGCCTTTAGCTCTCTCTGCTCTGTCACTTCCCTACAATGTCAGGGTCTGTTCAGCCATGTGTGCCCCCCCTGGTACTTCTGTCACCACCGACCCCTCTGTATCCACATCCAAGTCATCCCTCACCACCAAGCCCTGCAGGAGGGGCTCTTCATCTGTGTGTGTGTGCATGTTTGTGTGCAGTGTTGGGAGGATGATGATGCCCTTACCCTCAGTGCCCAGTGCCAGTCTCCTGCAGCTACCTTGGCGCTGGCGCCCAGGATGTAACCCAACCCACTGCAGAGAGACACAATGACACAAAACATCATATACATTACACTGAACATGCTCCACTTAGGTTTATCAGCGCACGTTTTATATTAAGTATATGACTCAGTGTCAGAGTCCTGACGCCTACACTACACACATCCTGTTTGTCTGCTGCGCTGAGTGTTTGAGTACTTGACATGGAGAGCTTAGGACAGTGCAACTTGGCTAGTTGGTCTATTTGTGGATATGTGATTTGTGCACATAGCCACAAAATGAAGGTGCAACGTTACCACCCACGAGCCTACAGAGCGCAGCACTAACATGGTTGTCTGGCCGAAGGCTGTGTGTTGTCACATTGTCATTGGATTTCACTCTATTTTGCCTGAGTTAAAGGCGGTTTTGTGTGTCATAAAGGGAAATAACAGTGACATGCTTTGAGGGAAATGTTCCTAGATCAGATCAGATCAGATAAAGGGGCTCTTATGTGGTGATAAGCCTCTGCTGCCAGATAGCATCGAGCATTTAAAGGACAAAGAGGATTCAAACAGTAAACCGAGGGTATGACCGGCAGAGGACTCATAGTTAAGTATGGGAGCTTAATCTGAACACAGTAATGCAGTAGGTAATAAAGAGCTGATTCATCTTTTGTATTATTTTTTAGTGATCACTATGACCTGATCTATTTTGATAAGCAATTAATCATCTGGGTCATATTTCAAGCATATTTCAAATGTGATTTGCTACTTTTCTTTGTTTTAGGTGATAGTAAACTGAATACTTTAGGTCTTTGAATTGTGAACACACAATTTGATGACACCACCGTGAGCTAGCATCTGACGCTATATTTCTCATTATTTGCCATTTCATAGACCAAATGATCAATCCATTAATCTAGAATATAATTCGCTGATGAGTTGATAATGAAAATAATTGTTAGTTGCAAGCCTATACCTGAAATGCCTCCAGTAAGACAGATTTCTCCAAAATGGCCCTGCTTTCTAATATATTATCCCTCAGATGCTTCCACACAGTGCATGAGGGAGTTCAACAACTGAACACCTATGGAGACGTTTCTGCAATGGCTGATTTTCTGTGACACTGCATCATCAAAACACCAGATTTGGGGATATCTGGTGTTCTTAGTGGACCAAAACCTTACTAAGACATTTTATGTTGTTTTCCTTCATGTGTCACCTTGTCATCATCTCTAGTGTGTAATTAAAGTTATGCCTCTTCACTGGAACTAGCCAGAAATGTCAATCAGACATCCTGATGTCTCAGAGAACCTGTTGGTCTCAATGTGCAGAGCCTCTGGACAAGACATGCTCTTTTCCATCACAATAACAATAGATTGAAGATTAAACTACTTTGCAATGAGTTGTTATTAGCATTGGCTGCTAAAGGGCATACACATGTTTAACTGGGTTAATACAACCATAAACACACACATACACACTCAGAGCAAAGGGGGAACCAGTTTATGCATGGGCCTCCATGATTAGTTCTCCAAAAATAACACCACAATATACACAGGCTCAGACAGCATATGATATTTCCAGTGAGTGACTAACAGCTAATCTTATCAGAGCGCACCCAGAGAGTGTTTGGAAAGTTCAACACCAACAATAAAACTCCAGCATGAAAAATACGCTCACATCAAACACCGGCATCGTGCCGAAACCTGTCTCTGTGGCCAAGTTTAAGATATTGGGGAAAAGGGAGAGCAGGGGAATCCATTTCCTGTGAACCGGTCTAATTCCTGAGGTCATTTCCTGGAAACGGTCAAAACAACCTCAGTAAAGACAAACAAGTGGGAGAGTGGATAGGATGTCTGACTGCACCTTACTGAGGCCCACTCTTTCACCGTCTATTGTTTGCGTTGCTGGGCAGTTTTGGCAGCTCGTTACACAGCCAATCAGAGAGACTTTCCCTTCCTGTCCAACTGTCTCCAATCTGCAGTTAAATACTCTGATGTTAGTACGCTAAATTAGTTATATAATCATTCATCAGTGTTGTTTGCTCTGCAATAACAAAGTTGAATGACATGTTATAATTACATTTAATTCTAATGTTTCATTCCCTTGTGTGATTCGGCATGCAGAAGCTGGAGAACAGCGCAGCATGCGGCAGCTCGGGCACACGCTGTTAACCGTGGTACATGACGATAAACCTCAAGTGGCTCCCGCGAGGCATCCACCGATACATTCATCTTTTATTACTTGGCTTTGTTTGTTTTCTCCCTGTGGCCCTTTCTCTGATTGAATGAAGTGAAAAGGCTGGAGATTTGAGCTTAATAATACCTCCTACTCTCGCACCCCCCACGCCACATCCCCCCAAAAAAACTCCCGCCTTCCTTTAAGCGTCACACAGCCAATTGTAAGTTCTGCTTTTCTTTCCGCAGAGGGCCTGCGCCATTTGTGTGGCTGCATCTGAAAATAAGAGAGCCAGAGCGGGGCGAGCCTGACCTTCTCTATGTGAGGATAATTGCAATTATCTCGGCTAATTCTCCTGATTCCTTTGCACCTTTGGGTTGAACATGTGAAGGACCGACTGGATAACTATAGCTTCTTATATGTCTGCATGAATATCTAAAAATAAAACCTACTATATATCCTGTTGTTTCCTGGTGTCTGGATGTGTCTGGCTCTTACCTTCCCAGGGGGATAGCCAGGTAGAAGACAGAGAGCATCATGGTGCGGCTGTTATTAGTGAACAGGTCTCCTATGATGGTGGGGGAGATGGAGGAGTAGCTGGACTCTCCGATACCCACCAGGCCCCTGGAGAGTACAAACAGCCAGTAGTACTGCAGAGAGAGAACAAGAAAAAAAGAAAGAGGGGTTTTGTTATCAAGCTCCATGTCGGAGGACAATCTCAACAACTATTCTTCTTGGTCAGAAGTTTTTCTTCATTAGAGCACAAACCAGTCAAACTCTCCCTTTAGCCCTGAGAATCCGTACTCAGTAGCAGGTCTGTGAATGTCTAAATTGTCATTACAGTAACACTTGGAATGCCCGTACTGCTGATTGTATTGACTATGATTTTCCAATTTGATTCACAAGGTCCCAATTCGATTGCATTTTTAATTTGATATCAATTAGGTTAGGGACATTTCAGTTATAATACCAATTTTGCTTGCAGACAAATGAGATTCTTAGGGAACTTATGCTGTAAATTGTACAAGCAAGACTCAAATAATATAAATATTTTTTATAATGCACCTGGTTGTTGTTTATATTTCACCACATCCACGGTGAAAAGGCATGTATTAAAGGATTGTTCTGGATTTTTACAAATGAATATCAGATCACTCAAACAAAGATTGATTTTAATTGGAAAACTGATTTATCCCAGCCCTATATACTGATTCATGTATTTTTTATCTAACAGAAAATCAACACTCCCTAGACACTCGGGGCGCACAAGACAGTGATTTACAGTAACATACTGTACATGTCATAACATCCCAAACATGTGACTCCTCATTAATGAGCGGGGATGACTTTCAACAGCTCCAACACATGAACGTACAGGCTGTCACACTGAGTTTATTATTGGGATTTTTTGGCCTATGGCACTGAAAGCTTAACCAAATACATTCCACTTAATGAAATAGCATCACATCAGCATTATAATCTAATTAAGCTATATCAAATTGCCATGGCACATTATCTTTCACTAGATGTAATAAGCTAATAAATGAAAAGATGAATGCTTAAAAAAGGCTTTTATAGGAGCATGCATGCTGTGGCACCTGTGTAGGAAGCTGGATTGTTAACTGTTTCCACGGCAACCACTACTAACTGGAAACGGACTCCCAGTCTGCTTGTGAAGCTACAAAGACATCTGGTTCCCCCTACACACTGGAATGACGCAAAACTGCAAATATTGGCCGCTAATTTACATACCGTCCATTAGTCCCATGAATAATATTAGGCGCATGTAGAACTTGAGGTTGTATGGAAGTTACATTGTTAGCATTTATTAAGCTATATGCACTATTTTTAACAATATTTGATATTAAAACATCTACATCCTATTTTGTTTCTAACTTCTTTATCATTGTGAAACCAGAACCCAACAAATCATGAGGATTTCCCCCCCTGCCACCTAGAGAGAGGCAAAAATGTTCTGATGTTACTATTTAGAAGTTAGACTACATAGCGTAGGTAGGGTAGGAATGTGGCGTAAACAGCATTACTAATCTTGGAACCTATTTTTACTACTATGCTGTGAGTAGAGTTCACAGAATTAATGGTGAAACTTTTGCTCTATTGATTTCAGTCTGAGGGGAAATGACACAACGTTGAAGTGTTTTAAAACACTAAAAGATTTGGGGCTTTTGAGAGAACATTCGGGGGAGTAGGTGACACTCGAGGGATCCAAAGTAACAGTCTCTGCTGCGGCATATTCCTTCCAATGTGTTTACAGTTGCCTTAAACTGTTTTCTGCTTCTTCTTCTTTTGTGTGACAGTGTGTGTGAGCTGCTGTGTTCGTGATTGATCACAGCTGTGCTCTCTGGCTGCATATCTTTGTGTTTGTCACATTGTTCGGAATGATCTAGTTTCTTCTTTTAATGGCCCGTCGTTAAACGGGATCATGATAGTTGTCCTTTTTGTTTATGTGGTCACCAGACCGTCATCACCACAACAACAACAGGCAGTGATGCCAGGAAGAACAGCCGAAAGAGATGGAAATGCCGATGGAAAAGTATGATGAGATAAAAGAGAATAAGGAGATTAAGGGAAATCTACTCTTTCCAACTGTTTTGAACCTGCTTTTAAACAAGGCTAAGGCCCTGTTCACACCTGGTGTTATCATGGTCTTGGGTGATCCAATCACAAGTGGCAACTCCAAGTCCATCAGTGGACACCCGACATTAGAATGTGTCTCCACGTGCGTCCTGAGTGACGACTTGTGATCAGATTTAACTTCCCCGCTCTGTATGCAAATAAACCCGTACATCCATTCTGTTTGCAAAGACCAAATGCCCTCAAAACAATGCACATGGGTCTATTCTTTGGCGTGTTGCAGGCAAACCAAACCGCCCAGGATTGTTTGACACACTCGTAATATATCTCGTGGACGTCTTAAGCTCAAGCAGTCGTCACTTCAGCGCATCCAAGAAGATACTTTGTAATAAAAAATGCTGTAATTTACTACCTACTTTGCCCCAATCTTTGGCCGCATTTTACTAAAAATATTACACCTATAAAGATGACAAGCATCAAACCTAATAAATGGTACTTAAAAGAATAAAGGATCATCAACTGTACTACAACAATAGTGTTCAGCGGTCATTATCCCTGTCTCACTCTCTGTGTATTAGATGAAAGGGAAAAAATAAGTCATGCTTTCCATTGGATGAAATTATATATAGGCTGTGCTTCACATTTCAAATGCCCTACAAGTGATCATTTTATGACGTCAATCTGTTGTGCTTATTGAAAAAAAATTGCAATTTCACTTTATGGCAGTGTCAAATATCTGTTACATAAGATCTGATCTCCATAGCTGCTGCAAATCCTTCCAAAATGCCCCACAGTGCCTTAAATGCATAATGATAGGACTCAGTTGTAAGTGGTCATTAACATTTCATTACGTGTCATGTCTTTCATCTCTCGTGGCGACAGCGCCGCCGAGCCGTTACATAAGAGCCGTCTACTCTTGTCCCATTCCATTGGCACACTCAGGAACTTGTCTTAAGTTGAGTTAAAGGACTGCAGGTGCCGAGGATCACTTCTCATCAGCAATCAGCTGCATTTCTGGCATTTGTCAGAAGGGAAGAGGACCTTCATTTCAGTTTAGCCATGAGCAGCCTGACTGCATTTCCTATTTAGGCAAATAGCTGCCATCTTGTCTCCAAACAGAAGGTTCTATGGGGCGTATAAAATAAAGGACGCCGTCCTGAGACAACGCTGAGCTGTCATTCCCTTCCACAGCTCTGGGCTGAAGGCTTACTCACAGAAGAGACAACGCTGCAGAAATATAACATAGCTTTTAATAGTTAGTCGAGCGACTTCAGATTGTCTGCCTGTTGTTCCATCAACAACCCCCCCACTTCCCTGCCCCAAACACACATACATGCACACGTACAGAGCCTTTTACTGCAATGTGATGGCAACCCTCAGCAGGACCCCGCTCCCCCGCCCCGAGGAACAATGTTATTGTTTAATGCATCTAACAGCGCCCAGCACACAGGGGCTTTTAGAGATATCAGATAAATCCACTTGTCAAGGGGCAGTGAAACAACAGAGTCTTATCTTCTGAAGCATTGTAATTGAGACAAGTCTGAGGCATGGGCCTTCATTAGTTGATTGGCTGGTAGCCAGCAAGAGAGAGACAGGAAGAGACAGGGAGAGACAGGGAGAGAGGGAGGGAGAGAGACATGAAGAATGTCTACAAGGAAAAGCATCTGTCAGGCTTAACAAGTGTGTCGTTTTATTTCTCTAGCCTTAACATCCAGCATATCCAGATTATAACAGAATAATTGGCCTGTCACTGGGACGGCGGCCTAATAGAATAACACTGGAGCTCTCGTGCTGCGGCCCGTTCCATCAGAACATATGCAATGTCGTACCTCTTTACCGATGAAGGAGCTTGACAGAGTAACAATGGACCAGAAGAAAATGCCACAGCTCAGGATGACCTTTCTGTTGAAGCGGTCGCCCAGGTAACCAAAGATGGGTGCTGCCACCATGAAGCTGCAGATGAACACTGCGGGAGAAAAAAAGAAGAGGAGAAAATGTTACTTTGCATATAGTGACAGAAAATGATGCTTACTAAAGCAGAAATGTCTTTTTCAGGAGTGGTATTGCATGGATCAGGCTATTTACAGTATCATGTGTTTCTCCATTGCACTTTGCTCTAAAAAAATAACTGCATTCCAACTGGACTGAGAGTATTTTCAGGTCCACTTGTTAAGCCAAGACCTGTCCAGATTGACCGTGTGATACCAGTCAGCCAGAGACACAGTGAAGGACTGCCAGAGGACACCTCCATTCATCTCCAACCAATTAGGATTCCATTATACTTATTCTACACACAATACAAGAAACCTGGCGGAAGATTATTAAATACAGATGATACAGCACTGGAAACGTCACTGACAAAGGTGATGCGGGTTGTACAGGATTCAATTTGGGAAAAGAAAGGGAAGGAGTTGTATAAATGTAGCGTCTTACATTCGGAAGGATGCAATTTGGACCGTGGCCAAATACAGAAGCTCTTAAAAGAGAGAGATCATGTGTTGTCAGTTTGTTTGAATGAAACAAATCTGAAAAGAGGGCCGCGGTGACTCTGTGGCCATAAATAATCCCTCCATCTTAATTTCTTACAACCAGACTTATGTCCCAGTGAAAGGAACACTGTGCTTTAAAGTGTCCTCCCCTAATTGCCCCGCTGCTGACTGGAGGACTACAGGCCTTGTTAGTCTGGCTTTTAGTCAGTATTTATGAGGAAGACAGACCCAAACAGACCTGAATTTTTAATGCTCTCAAACCGTGTTTTGCGTCTTTGCAGAAGGAAAAGAGCAGAGATGTTTCTCTTGACAGCGGTGGGGGGGGGGGAGGAGAAGGGAGTGTTTTGACACATATCATATAAACATACAGTAAGAGGAAGGGAGGAGAGGAGATGAAGAGAAGGGGGGGGGTGTTATATAAGACACAGGCAACACAGTCCCACAGCTGCCGAGGCCAAAGGGGCAATAATCTGATTATTGCATAACTGTAGTTTTGAACATGAGATATTAAGGTATGATAAAAAAGTCCTTTTGCAACCATATTTTGTGAAAAGAGTTATCCAAAAAATAAATCAATCAGGTTACATTACTGTGTTGGAGGTAGTCGAGCCGGTCATTGATCGGTGAAGGCGTAACCACTGTGCTACCATTATCCATGATTTATTTTCCTTTTTAACACAATTTTGCTGTTAGTGCTACATGCAGGGCGGTTTTCATATTGATGCTGTAAATAAATAGTATTGCTATCGTTTATATCAGAAAAAAGAGAAAAAGGCATCACATTGAAGCAAAAAGGGGAAGAAACCTACAAAAGCAGCAGCAACATGGACATAAAAATACAGCAAACAGCAAATCACAGGGCATCCTTTAATATCATACAGCAAACAGTAGACCTTCTGTAGTCATTGTTTGAGGAAATATAGTGCAATTATGGTCCCATCAATTCACACAATTTGTAATTCAATGAAGTCTAAAACATTGTGTCAACATGACATGCAAAAAATAGTTATTATCTTCTAAAAATTGTGACAAACCTTGCACAGTTATGGTTTGGGGTAGGTTGCTTTGCTTTAGGAAAGACTCAGATCTCCTTTTTTAAGGTTATTTTTGGGGAATTTTAGGCCTTCATTTGACAGGACAGCTGAAGACATGAAAGGGGAAAGAGGTGGGGGGGGGATGACACGCAGCAAAGGGTCGCAGGTCGGAGTCCTCTATATATGGGCGCCCACTACAACTGAGCTATCCGGGCGCCCAGATCCACCTCTCTGACAAATTATTATGTCTTAAGAAGTAAATTAATATTACAATGAAATATTAATAGATATATTATCCAAATACTATCATTCATAATACATGAAGTAATGTTTTATACATAAAACAGCCTGCTCGTATCCTTCAGCGTGACCTCACTGTGTCATTTGGAGAAAGAAATCCCATTTCAAAAAGTGAAATGTAATCTAAAATCTAATTTAAATCTAATCTGAATAATTATTAATGAATGAATAAATTGGGTTTTTACAGGTGAATGAGTCTTTCTCCCACCAGTATGTTTTCCCTCTCTACCTCTCAGTCTCAGTACCCCCCCCCCACCCCCCCCGTTCTGTCCCTCTTGTTGCTGCGCTCCCTCTTCCTCCTCTGTCTTTCTTCAGCCTCCATTGTTGGCATTTATGTGGCTAAGTGCTGCAGGTTGTGTCATGTTAAAGGACGCTGATGACTGTTCAGTGCAGGTCCGGCTCTCTAAAGAGCTCTACCAGCTCACTCTGCAGCCACAGCACTGCTAGAACACACACACACACACACACACACACACACACACACACACACACACACACACACACACAGATCAGGGTGTGCTGCAGTGCAAACGGGAGATAAGATGAGGGAGAGGTCCACAATCGCACCCCACCAGCTGGTTCCATGTGGCTTTTAAAAGCCACGGGCCCGGAGAGCATTAGTCTCACTGTTTAACAGCTTGTCAAAATTACATCATTAACTGGCCTATTTCAAGTCATTAGCAGGACCACACATCTCCATCTCTGTCAGTGTGTCTTATTTCATGTAATTTTCTGATCTTGTTGATAAGCTCCACTTTTTCTTAAGGCTCATTTTCACCTCTCAGCAGTGTCAGCACATGGGAATTAACTCAGGTCTTTACTGCGTGCACGCACTTATTTAGTGTTACTGTACTGTAAAAAGTGGGATTTCCATGTCTTTGTTATGATAAAAAAGCAGGTCGAGATGCTCTACAAATACTGTGAAAGTATCACGTGTTCATTAACAAGCCGTCAGGACTTCTGCACGCTTGTGATGTCACAGCTCCACTATATAAGGGCCGCTACAGTCATTGGTCAGATGCATTGGCAGTGCAATGACTCAGAGAGGGCAGATGCGTCCAACCAGAAAACCTCTTTTAGGAGGGGGGGCTTAAAATGACGTTTCAGACAAAGTGTAAATACAGGTATGAGAAAGATTATGATTTTTGAACACAAAATCATGTAAAAATGTTCTAGTAGAAACCCAAAATACAAGTATGAATGGGAAAATGAGCATGTTATGGGACCCATTAACCTCCCAGGGAAGGGAGCCTCGTGTTTATATTGCTTTAACATCAAATTATGTAAATTAAGCTTCAATGTAAGCAAAGAAGAAACTGAAGAGAAGGAGATATCCCCTCATCCTTTCCTTTAACTTCTTGTTGCAGAACTGGGAAAACATAGAACAAATTTCTATAATACCTTTTTACATTTTGAATCATGCATATGCATAGCGGACTAAGCGACCCAACTGGGAATGTGTGTCAGATACACATTAGGTCAAGGAGCTGCTTTGAAATGCCAGAATAATAAGATGATGAAATGATTTCACAAATAGAAGCTTAGAGGGATAGAGGAATGTTGTCAGTTTTATTTTAAACTTTAAATAAAAAAAGCATGTACACCCTTTCACAGAATCAGGTTGCATTACTGCATTTTCTCTTTTGTCAAATTCTTTCTCATCAGAGTCAGCACCAACCAGCCTGCTGTGCTCTATGATTTGAATGTAGAGAGTCAGTCTAGTTGTCTGAGGACACTGAGGAAGAATCAGCTTTCCTCAACTATCCTGGTGAACTTCTATCGCTGTGCAATAGAAAGCATCCTGACAAACTGTGCAACAGTGTGGTATGGGAGCTGTTCTGTTGCAGAGCGCAAGGCACTGCAGCGGGTGGTGAAAACCGCCCAGCGCATCACCGGGACTCCACTGCCCGCCATCGAGCACATCCAGAGGAAACGCTGTCTGCATCGAGCTCGCAGCATCCTGAAGGACTCCTCTCACCCAGCCCACAGACTGTTTTCTCTCCTGCCCTCCGGCAGGCGTTTCAGGGTCCTCCGGACCAGGACCAGCAGACTAAAGAACAGTTTTTTCCCCAGAGCTGTCTCTTTATTGAAGGCAAGGCAAGGCAAGGCAGCTTTATTTGTATAGCACATTTCAGCAACAAGGCAATTCAAAGTGCTTTACACAAAATCAGTTAAACAGATAAAACACAAGTAAAAACAGTTAAAAATCACAAGCATTAAAAACCGGGTAAAACACATGATAGACAGTTAAAACAAAGAGAAACTAAAACACAAGAATAAGGAGGAGCATAGAAACGAAAGCTGCTTCACCCTGTTTAGTTCTGACTCTGGGGACAGAAAGCAGACCTGTCCCAGATGACCTGAGAGGTCTGGGGGTCATAGTGTAGTAGCAGTCAGCAATATATTGGAACCTAAACCGTTAGTGATTATAAACTAGCAAGAGTACTTTGAAATAATTCTTTGAGACACAGGAAGCCAGTGTAAAGACTTCAGAACTGGAGTGATGTGATCCAGTCTCTTGGTCTTAGTGAGGACTCGAGCAGCAGCGTTCTGAACAGCTGCAGCTGTCTGTGATTTTTTAGGGAGACCTGTAAAGACCCCGTTACAGTAGTCAAGTCTACTGAAGATAAAGGCATAGGACAAGTTTTTCAAATCCGTTGACACATAAGTCCTTTAACCCTTGATATATTCTTAAGGTTATAGTAGGCTGACTTTGTAATTGTCTTAGTGGCTGTTAAAGTTAGGTTGAGTCCAGACTACACCAAGTTTCTGGCTTTGTCTGTTGTTTTAACATTGTTGTTTGAAGCTGAGCGCAGACTTTAATCGTTCCTCTCTGCTCCCAAAACAACCACCTCAGTTTTTCCTTCATTTAATTTCAGAAAGTTCTGGCACATCCAGCCGTAATTTGTTCGATGCACTTAGTCAGTTTTTGTATTGGACTATAGTCCCCTTGCGATAAGGTTATGTAAATTTGTGTGTCGTCCGCATAACTATGGTAACTTATTTGTGTTTTCTCCAAATCTGAGCCAGTGGAAGCATGTAGATGTTAAACAGAAGAGGCCCCAGAATGGAGCCTTGCGGAACTCGCAGTCATATTGTACGCTCAGATGCATTACTATAGCACAAAGTAATCCCTATTCTTTAGGTAGGATTCAAACCAGTTAGTACTGAGCCAGAAAGGCAACGCAGTTTCCAATCGGTTAGTAGTATATCGTGGTCGACCGTGTCAAATGCAGCACTGAGATCAAGTAATACTAAGATTGAAATTTTGCCATTATCGTGGTAAGGTGGATGTCATTAAAGACTTTGACAGAGCCGTTTCAGTGCTGTGTGTGGTCGGAAACCCGACTGAAAGGTATCAAAACTGTTGCTTAGTGACAGAAATGGTTGGTTGTTGAAAGACTACTTTTTCAATGTTTTACTTAAAAACGGAAGGTTTGATATTGGCCTATAGTTGCTCATTAGTGACTTGTCTAGGTTGTTCTTTTTTAAGGTGGCTTGATTACTGCCGTTTTCAGGGCCTGTGGAAAGATACCTGAAAGAAGAGATGTGTTCCCAATCTGTAGAAGATCAGAAGTCAAACAATTGGAAACATTTTTGAAAAGTCCGTTGGAACATCAAGGCAAAAAGGTCGAGGTTTTCAGATGTTGAATAATGTCCTCCAGGTTTGTATGGTTGATCGTGTGAAATTCTGTCATATTGGAACTATTTTGCTTGGACACTGTGACAACACATATCCTGGACTTGATTGGAGGCACTGACTGTTGTGCTAATCTTTTGAATTTGTCTTGAAGAAGGAGGCAAAGTCATTGCAGGCCTTGGTAGATAAAAGTTCAGATGCTACTGGTACTGGAGGGTTTGTTAACCTATCAACAGTAGCAAACAAAGCACGGGAATTATTATTGTTTCTAGAGATAATATCAGAGAAAAAGGACCTTCTTGCATTCCTCAGTTCCAAATTATAAATGCGGTCTCTCTTATAGGGTTATAATGGACCAGGAGATTTGTTTTTCGCCACCTTCGTTCAGCTTTCCTACACTCTCTTTTTTCGTTCTCACCAGTAGGACATTTCTCCATGGAGATCTTTTCTTACCAGATAAACTTTGACCTAGTGGGAGCAATGCATCAATAACATTTGTGATTTTACAGTTGAATATCTACAAGCTCACTGATGATAGCCCAGAGAGGGCTGGTGTGGAGGAGAAAGTGTATAAATGTGTCACTGGTGTTTCAGTGATATACGTTTTCTGATTATCTTGTTTGGACACTTTTGGCACAGAGATGTGCCGTAAAGAAAACACAGGAATGATCTGAGAGAGCAACGTCAGTCACCACCAACCTTGGAAATGTTCAGACTTGGAGACAATCAAGTCCAGAGTGTGCCCCTTATTGTGGGTGGGCTCCGTCACATGCTGAGGCAGTCATTTCTCAAAAAACAACACAGCCTTTTGTCCCCCTGTCCTGGGGGCTGTCAACATGAATGTTAAAATCACCCGCAAGATTACACAATCAAAGTTAATGCAGATAATAGACAGCAGTTCAGTGAAGTCATCAATGAAGGTTGCACAATATTTAGGTGGCCTGTAGATATTAGAAACATGCTTGAGGGGAAGATCTTAATTGAAGAGCAACATATCAAAAGAAACAAAATTTCCATAAACATATTGCGTACAGTGGAATGAGTCATTAAACAAAATGGCGACTCCACCCCTTTCTTATTCACTCTATTCTCACTCATAAAACTGAAGTTAGGGGGAGCGACTCGATGAGAACAGCAGCGTGTTATTATGGTCTAACCAGGTTTCAGTTAAAAACATAAAATCTGATTGTGCTTAGTAATAAAATCATTGATTAAAAATGATTTTCCTGCCAAAGACCTGACGTTTAGTAAGGCTAGTGTTAGTGTGTTTTCATTTTTGGGACAGGCGTAGCTGACGAGGAATGGATGCTAAATTTGCTAAGTTTGCAGTTAAGTGCTTATTCACCATCTTTTCCATTACCTATCACAACAGAAATTGAGGAAGAATTGAATCCACGGGCCGGGCTTGTCTTGAAAAGAGTCATTAGTATCACTAGTCCTGAGCCAAGGCCCGGCACATATCAGATAGTGCTTGCCAGATTTGCACACAAGCGTCCTTATCAGTCTGGGGGGAAGGAGTTTTCTGACATCCTGGTAGTGGTGCTTGGCGTTTACTTTGAGCCATGGGGGTAGGAAGGGGTGCATAATTGATGGGGGAAATAAGGGAAAGGGTGTGTGGAGACATCAGTAGAGACAGCGATGAATCCTCAGAAGGTTCGGGGTTGGGAAGGTTTGAGGGGTGCTGGACGGGTGAAGAGGGGAGTGGAGGTTTCGTGTCTCTGCTCTCTGGTCTCCCATGGTCAAATCTTTGCACAGGCGGGGGCTGTGCTGGATCACTGCCGCACTTTGTTGTGTCTTCCTTTTGTTTTGTGACCTTGGCAGAGGGAGCAGATGTGTAGCGCAGAAAGTAAAGCAGATTAGAGGTGAACAGCTTTACTCCTGGCTTGTTAAGGGAAAGTCTATCTGCTTTAAAAAGATGTCTGCGCTCCCAGAAAATGTTTAAATTGTCAATGAACTTCAGAGAGTGGACGGTACATTCAGTTGAAAGCCATTTGTTTAGTCCCAACAGTCGGCTGAATCTCTCATCTCCTCTCTGACTGACGGTATAGGACCACTGATAAACACATTTGCGCTTAGGGGGTGACTGTGTCAAGCAGTTCCCTAAAGTCCAGTTTCAGCAATTCAGACTGTTGCTTTACAACATCATTTGACCCTATATGCAGAATAATGTTCTTCACAGTTGGGTGTGCTGCCACGATATCGGGATTTTTTGGGTCAAGTCAGAACCATGTCTTGGGAAAACATAGTATTTTGGTGTTTTTACTGTTTTTTAAATCTTTTACAGCAGGTCACCCACATCAGGGTTGAGGCCCAGTTGTTAGCTTTTTACTTTTGAATTGCTCTCAGTCTACCCTGCTGTGTGGTGATGAGACGCAGTCCCGGTCATCAGATGACTGTCCAGCGTCTTGCAGCAGAGGGCAAATCTGTTATCCAGTTGCACACCAGGTTGTTGGGGGGGCATTTTGTTGCTTATTTTCCCTTTTGCAGCTGTCCACGGCGTGTGTCCTACTAGTACAGGGGTTGAAGAGGCGCTCTGCCCAGATGATAAGAGGCAGCGGTCATATCACAAATCCAGGCGCTGTGCCCGGCCGTTAGTCGTCCTCCCATTTCCCAGGAAAATGATTTACTCTTAGGCTTCGCACCAGACAAGTTCCAGGGAGGACCGCCACTTGTTGATTTATTACCAGTTCCACCCCTGTTTCTTTGTAGTTTGTTGGTGCTAATTAGCCGTGTGTTAGATACTTCTGTCCATTGTTATGGGTCCATGGTAAAGTGGGGTCATTTCCACAAGATCCGTTAACTTCCCAGTCACTTCTAGAAGGTGAACCTTGGTTTCCAGAAGTGCAATCTTCTGAAGGAGTTTGTAGTAGTCTTCTACGGAGAAAGGAGGCATCTTGCTGCTAATTAGCTTTAGCTACAATCACTGTAGGACAGGCTTGAGCTATTGGTAGGCCACGCTCACGCAGAATTTTAAATATGGCAATAGCCTACTATGTCTACAAAAAATGTATAGTCCAGTGTTTTTGAAGTGTCCAAGAGCCGCTGCTCATAGTTTCTCAGAGGAAAAGCACGATTCAGCAAAAATATGCAAGCCGAAGAGGAGCAAGCAGCAAAGCGTCTGCATGTAAGAAGCAGGAAGCAAATCATCATATTGAACTCTAATCCTCATGACCCACTCCCCTCATATACTGACAGACTCCTCTCCTCCCACACCTGCCTCCATTTTGTTATCTGAATATTATAATGTTTCATCTGCACTGCTGACTGTTACTATAGTAACGACTGTTTACATCTGCATCTTTTGCACTACTTACCTTTTTGCACTACTTACATTTCATTTGCACTGCTGACTGTTATTTATTACAGTACCAATTGTTTAACATTTACATCCGCACTACCGTACTTAACTGTAATAGCAATTCTTTCCACCGCACTTTAATTCGGATAGTTTTGCCCAAACTTTACCTTATTTCATTAGTATATTATGCTTTTTGCAACAATCTGTAAAAAATTTGCAATTATAGTAATATCCACCAAATCCTAGCTGTAAATCTTGCTCACAATACCTGTTATCTAATTTTTATTATAGGACAAACCCATCGTAAAACTCTGTATAATAGTACTTTTCTATATTTATTCATTACATATCCATGTCTTGCACTTACGGAACCATGTATATCCTGCACTACTGCTATTGCACTTCTGGTTAGACCCAAACTGCATTTGTTGCTTGTACCTGTACATGTGTAATGACAATAAAGTTGAATCTAATCTAATCTAATCTAATCTAATCTTTGAAGTGATTTATAGATCGGCAACGGAATAAAATATTTTGAATTAGACTTTGTTTAGAATGACAAAAGTCATGCAGACTGTCGATAAAACATGTTGCAAAGATTACAAGGCAACATACAGTATAATGTGGATTCACAAAGGAGACACCTGGTTGATTTCATTTGACACATATCAAAAGGAATCTTCCATGGCGCCATTTTAATCCAGTGATACATATTACCAGATTGTGCATATACAGAATGGCATACGACTAATCTGCATTAAATATAACACAAGCTGTGAGTGAGCCCAAATGCACACTGGTATCACATTATTTTTGGGAGGCTCATCTGCTCCCAGGAAATGCCCTGTCAATATAAAGACCGCCTGTAACCCCCCCCCTACTGTTCTCCTGTCAGTCTTTTGTGAAGCCTGTAAACCTACAAAGGCCCAAATGAAGAAATCTGTCATGCTTGGAAACGATGATTTCCTCCTCCGAGTGCAGCTCAGTTTGAGGGATCCAGTATGTGAAAGGCTTAAAAACTTGAGCCTACATCCCGTTATTCATGGGATTTATTTTTAAAAGTCTGAACAGGCACCGTGTGTTTGGCTTCATTAGAGAGAATGGACCCAATGAATGTGTTCAGTCTATTTCAGGACATTGTAGGGAGGACAAACAAACCATGCCTAACAATAAGTCACACCCAAAACTCTCAGCCCAGGCAGTGAGAACGGCAAAACCTGACAGGAAAAGTTAAATTATTCATGACTCAATCTGCAGCTAGGGATATGTCTAATTGTGCAGTCTGAAGCACCTTGAATGGCTCTGTTGACCAGGTAGTCGGCCAGAACTGCAACGAATGGAAAGGTTTGATTGACATACAGTAAACAGCACTTGAATATGAAACATTCATAAAATGTTGCCCGTCCCCACAGGTCACATTCCTACACTGAACACCATTGTCCCCGTGTTTATTCTTGTTGATGCAGTGGAGCACCACATGTTTGTGTGATCTCCAAAGTGCCATCAGAGATAAGGCCTGGCTAATTGCCAAAGACGGCAATCTATCATAAATAAAGTTTGTGCCCAAACAGTGGGGAGGTGATGTCTGGAGCAGACCTAGTCTGTGGATGTTTTCACTGCAGGCCAAAGGGAGGGGGAAAGATTTTCACAACCTCTTCTATAGAACAATGGTCAATTTTGACTACCTTTTCCCTGCAGTGACTGGCTCAAGCTGCAGTTTCAGTGTCATACAGGCAGAAGTTGCTTTTATTATTGAGCTCCCAATTATGTGAAACACCTGCGTTTCTATCTGATAATGTAACAAATGACAGATTGGAGGAGATACTGACACTGATAATGTGATTCTACAGTGTTGCAGATAAAAACATGCCTTTCATATAAGGCAGGATGTATTCCTGAATGAATTACTTTTAATTCTGATAATTACAGTTTTCACTGTTGGTGTGTAATTATCATATCTCTCAGTTATCTATTTCTGAGGAAAGTGACTCAACCGTAGACTGGAAAACACCTTCACCAAGCCCTCCAGTATCAGCTGTGGCTGACATCACGCCTTTATCGTTAGACTCATGATGTAAAATACTCCACGCTATTAACTAAACAAACAGATTCCTTTCTTCTAAAAGCATTGTTTATCTCATGACTCCTTCCTATTAGGCTGGGAGTAATTGTCATATCCACAGAAGTAATGAAAACATGTTGTGCGGTTGATTAATGGCAAGGACATTCATGACTAAATTATGATGTAGTGTATACTCATTACAATGCAGCACAAAGCCAATAGGTGACTATGGAAACTGTATTGTATTTTAAAGCCTCTGAAGAGAAGATAAATTCATCACTATTCCTTTTTAACCATTTCATTCTCTTTGTAGCCAGAGGTTAAAGCGAAAAACTCAAAGTCTCTGGAACTCTCTGTGTACTTCTGACAGAATACACCCAGCAGTCTACAAATAAATAATAGAATACAATGAATTGTAATTCTGGTCATATACAGTATGTGCTTCAGGTAGGCGTGCCAAACGGGTTCTGGTGTGATGTTCTTTAAATTCCAAAAAAGATGCTGTGCATATTTCCCACAGTGGCGCAGTGAGGAATTAACATCAATTACCATAGTGTTAGCACATTCCATGAGAGGACAATGGCTGTGCGAGAAGTCTAACAGCAGACACGATAACAGGTACTCCCGAGACTCAGGTGTGCCATTACTGTGGTGTCACACTCAGGTGAATCATACTGAATATGTCCACTGGTTACCTCTGAACACTGAGAGACAGTATGGGACTGTAAATGTCAAAGTCCTAACTTAATCATTTATCATCCTTTATTACCATCACTATCCTAGTTAATGAGCTTTTGTCATGAGCAGAACCATATTTTATATATACACACATATATATACATTATATATTATTTTTTAACACATTATGAAATATGTCTTATGGTCAATTAGTACCAAAGCCTTTTATTGCCGAAGCATGAAATTAATCTAACATGGTCGGCCGAGTTATGCTTTTTTTCTGCTTAGGTCTGATGTGGACATTTTTCATATTCTTTTCACGAGATATTTTAAAGTAGAAGAACTCGCAAGCATTCAGTGCTTAAAGTGACAAGACCCACGAATACTCTAAATATGGTACAGTGTAGCCTCTCAGAAACGAGTAATGACACTAAATATAAATACCCCCCCCCCCCACACACATACACACACACAGCGGGAGACTATTAACACCGGACGTCCAGCTCTGTCTTTGATTGGCCAGCAGAACAATACCTCCTGGATGACTCACCCCCTATGATTCAATGCCACTGTGAATAGAGCATCAGGAGGAGATGCAGGCGCATGTATGTTGAGTGTGTGTATGTGTATGTGTATGTGTGTGTGTGAGTGTGTGTGTGTGATTGATATTCACTAAGCCTGTACGGATACATTTCCCTATGAAACCCTAGTTTCCCCTGAAGAGAGCACCTGTGAGGCTCTGCTGTCGGCCGGAGGATACCAAATGCTCAGCAGCCCATTTGATCCTTTTTTTTTAACCAGAAAGGCACTGAGACTCTTGTATATGGAGTAGCTCACATTTCTCATGAAGGTGACTGACAGTGATTGAAAAGTGGAAAAGAAAGTAATAAAAAGCATCTTAATCCCTTAAGAAAACATACTGCTGCTCCCTTTACAGTAAGCTCCTACCTCTGAGATTAGACTTTTGCAGTAAATAGGATTTGTCACAGATTCAAGTGATCCCGCTTGAAATTAAAATCAATTTTTTATTTCATATTTTGTTTCACAGCATGTGGCACAGAGCAATGCTGCAGTGGCAGATTGCAAAATGGAGGATTTCAGGGACACATTTGATTCCCTGGGTTATTGAAAAAATAGAGAAAAATTATTAACATGCAACAGTATTTGTTACCTACATGGGATGCAAACCAATAATGCCTAGTAATAAATTGCACCATTACACCGCTCTACCGCCTTAAAGCCAGATCTCACCAATTTGGTCTGCTTTCCTGTCATCTTTTATTTATTTATTTGAGGTATTTCCCACTGTGGCTGAAGGCTCTGACAACCCTGCAGCTGTGACACCTGACAGTCAGGATAGACAGTTGAACCAAGGGACAGCAGTTTGAGGATTTAAAATGTCCTTCAGCTGCCAGAGACCGAATTAGAGGAACAGGAGAAGCACATCCTGTGTGCAGGTCTGTACGTGTCTGCAGGCTAGGCGTTGTCATTCGCTGCCACTTTGACCTGTTAGCTGCGGACGAGCTGCGTGTCTTGGTGTCAGCGTTCAGAACATCGCAAACACGCCACTTCCATAAATACAACTTCTTCGGTGCCTTTTGTGCCTCGGCCCTTTTTGTCATTACAAGGTTATCTACTTGCTGCAACTGGAGGCGTTCCTATGGAAGAGTAATATCTGTTAGTCGGTGAAAACAGCTTCCTAACTCAAGGTCTCAAGCCTAGGCTGAAATCAACTCTTTTATCACACAGATTGACAATTGATTATATAATCAATTGTGTAATGCTTTGTGTGAATGCACTGCTATGGACTTAACAACAAATGAGTCAAACGCACTGTTGGGCAGAACCATTCAGTCCAAAAATATGTGAGAATTTCTGCTTGTGATATAACGATACAATACATGTGTCATTTAAATATAATGTGAGAACCAAACTTGTGGTTACCAGTTCAAACGTTGTGTAAAAGGCACTGGCAATGTTGGGGAAATACAGGTAACCCAACCCTCCGCCCCACTGTCAAGCACCTCATCACACACAGAATGGCAGGCACTCCGGCCATATGTCACTCTTCTCAGTGAAGGAACAGAAAACCATGCCGACTAACACATTAGCATCCCACTCTGCAGCAGATAGCAGGAAAGCATGGATGCAATTTTTTAAAACTGATCAAAAGACACAGAATGAATGAATCTGTCCATGATATTGGACTGCCACTTCAGTGTATTTGGCATGAGCTGCTGGCTGACACATCTTTGACAACACCCTCCACTAAATCTGTGGAAAACTGTTCCGTTGGAGCTTTTTCTTTACAGGGTGAAACTTTTATATACCCCTTTATTTAAACAGGTAAGTCCCATTGAGATCGAGATCTCATTTTCAAGAGAGACATGAGTAGTATAATAGCATTAAAAACCCAGCTAAAATCAATCAGGATTTCTGAACTGAACCATTGAAACAAGAGTATTAAGCTTCAAAGTACACTGCAATACATTCCAAATGTAAGGTGCAAAGAATCTAAAACCGTCTTTCCCAGATCCCAGATTTAATTCTAGGAACCGGCAGCACTAGCCAGTCCTGGGAGCAGGTGGTATGTGTTCCTACTCTCCAGCCAATACGTGCCGTCAAATGTAAGAACAAGCCCTTGATAAATAAAAAATAAATAAAAACAAATGCTGATCACTTCTAATGGAAAGAGACTATCCCACTATCACTTACCCTATCCCTCCATGTCTTCATTCAAACTGATTCATGTGCATGTTTGCACACATGGAAAAGTACCTGAATTCTTTCTCTGGCTCATGTGAAACAACGCTCCATGACTTTCCAGGTAGAAGAATCCTCATTGTTTCCAGGGAGGAAGAGACTGTGTATCAGTTTAATAAACTCCCTGCGTTAAAGCTTATTATTAGAGTACAATTTAAATATTGTTCTTAAATCTTTGGTATAGCAGCTCACTCCCTCTCTCCTTCTCTCTATCTCTCTACAAGATTGTTGAGTATTATATTTATTTAGCATGGTATTATGCTTGTTTAAATACTCGAGTATAAAGCAAATGTGCAATTCTAGCATGTTAAAATGGCATGGTAGGTTTACTGCTGTGCACAGCATGTATTTGTTCAAGAGAAAGCGGCCTGGAGGTTTGCACTGTCTCTGGTGTATTCTATTTAACAAAGCATTACATCCAAAGCTGAGTTCTGGGTCTCATAATAGGCTCCATATATGTGTATCCATATAGAGCAGAGCAATTTACTCTCACTATAATATTCAGATCCAATCATCAATATCCATTGCTCCAAAGGACACAATGTTACATACATTACATACATACCTATATTTTATTAACTTGAATGTGCTACTGACTGGGATAGTCTGCAAAGAAAAGACATGCCATGCCATTATGTCATCACCAACCGATCCGTGGTGACCAGTGCACTGTAGCAACAGCGTGTTGTGTTTTCTATCAGGTGTGCAGTAGCAGTGGGAGTGGCAGCTTTGTTTCTTCTTCCTCTAATGATTAATGGGACTGCCTGTGGAGGGTGTGACACATACCTTTGGTTTGAGTATGACACCGGAGCTGACCAATGTGTCTTCACTCAGACATTCTAATACATCACATCTCTGCCTTCTGGATTTCTTTTTTTGGTACCCCAAACATTTCTGCATTCCTCACATTTCAGATCACCGCTAATTCCCTCTCAGAATCTCCTCCGCTCAGACTTCACCGGTGTTGGATTACCAATGCTGTTTGATAAATGCCACATGCAGCCTGGGAAATACCCGTGTGGCACTCTCTCGCCTGTTTCTGTCAAACTCAGCAGCTTATTCCTGCAGAAGCTGCCGTCAAGCACAACCTAATGCCAACTTAAACCCTTTTCTTTTATTCAATCATTCAGCCACTCTGAGAGCGTGATAGCCTGTTGCCGCCGCTGCAGCGGCAGCACAACTCTCTACCTGCTGAGTGGGAGAGTTGCAGCTGGGGAGCATTACACGCTCCTACAAATTTCAAGCGAGCTGGCAAGACTGCATTGGAACATCATTTTTGCACATAACCAGTGTATATTATAAGCAAACACATATGGTTATAATAAGACTAAAGAAAGGCATTTGCTTCTGTACTAAAATGAAAACAGTAGTGAGAATTGCAGTCAGTTACTCTAAGTTCCAGACTGCGATCCAAGCTGCAGCATTAATAAAAACATGTAGTTGATTTTTCCCAGGGATCCTTTCCTGTGGCTGGTGACATGGCAGCGAGCTGAGATGCAGCAGAGCGCTCGAGCCCAGGGTGAGGAGTTTTTCTTTCCTGCCTTTTTCCTGCAGTAACTACAGGAGCAGCCAGCTTAATGACAAGCTCCGGCTGAAATGACAGAGGACCCTGCTTGTCTGTGTTTGTGTTCTTGTATGTTACCCTTGTTATTGGGACTAATGGGATGTGTACACTAGGATTGACACACACGCATGCACGCATGCACACACACACACACTCTTTATTGATGAATGAAAATAGACCAAATGAGCAGGAAGCAGCCTTATCTTTGACCTTGACTTGCTAGGGTTTGTATGACTACAGCATGTGTTTGAGGGTGTGGAATGTGTTTGTGTATGTGTATGTGTGTGTGTGTGTGTGTGTGTGTGTTTTCCTAATTGATCTGTTGATGTCACTCGAAGCAGAACGACTCGAGCAGCCTCCCGTGGCTTCAAACAATCGATCTGTGTTCAGCCTCGTTTTCTGAGAAGCAGGAGAAAATATCACCGGAGATCTTAATGCCAGAAATGCTAGATCACTAAATATCCGGCCTATTTTAAAATCTTTAACCCCACCAAAATAACCCCCCGCCTCTCCAGTGTTTGTGCAGTTTCTATGGTGCTTAAAAATAAGAGGCGATTAGAGATCTGATAGGACTTATACATGAAGAGGGGTTGACAGAACGCTTGTTTAATTGGCCTTAAAATCCTGATTGGATTGGCAGTCACTCATGACCAGTGCTGTTGGTTTGTTGACAGGAAGGGAGAGGGAAGGAGACGAGGAGCAGGGTGCCAATCATCACCTAACAGCTGCCCTCCTCCGAGACATGGCCTATAAAACCAGCCTGAGATGGAGACACTCATACACACACGCTGCAACGCATACACGATGCACCATCAGGTCATCGTTCTATTCTCGTCTCAGCAGGAGAGGGGCGGCTGAACACCATCACAATGCAATTATTTGGCTTTGGGAATCAATAGTGGAGAAGAATAAACCTCGATGCCATGCATGACCAGAAAGATGAAGTCACAGGTGGCTCTTTCTTCTTCCTCCATTTCCCTTCATCCCTCCGTCTCGTCTAACTTCTATAAGGTGCCAGTGGGAGTGACAACAAGACAACAACAGCTGGCAAACTGCTGATAGAGAGAGATAGAGAGAGATAAAGAGAGAGCGCAATAAAGAGAGAGATAGAGAAAGACAGAGAGATAGAGAGAGATGGTGAGAGATAGAGAAAGAGAGACATATATTGAGAGATAAAGAAAGAGAGAGAGATAGAGAGAGATAGTGAGAGATAGAGAATGAGAGACATAGAGTGAGAGATAGAGAAAGAGAGAGAGAGAGAGAGAGAGAGAGAGGAGGTATACAGGGGGATACCAACAGGGCAAGAGACAAAATAGGAGCAGCTGTGAGGGGCCAAACAGCTGATCAAGCAATGATAGCCCAACTTCCCACTGTCAAAGAGGAAATCAGAGAGGTCTTTATTCAACGGTAAACACTGAACATAATCCCATACAAGTGGTCATCCCTCAGACCCAGTAAATAACAGCTTTAGCTGGGATAAACCAACAGTTTACTCAGTACAATGCTGACTTCTTGTAGTTTAGGCTCAAAGCTCATTAAGTGTAAGTCTGATATGTTAACAGAGCTCAAGCCTGTCTTACACTGCACCTGTGGCCTCATTTCTTACAGCGCACATACACCATGTTAAGACTGGGGCAATGTCAGTTGGTGTGTGTGTGTGTGTGTGTGTGTGTGTGTGTGTGTGTGTGTGTGTGTGTGCTGGTGTCTTGTTACAGACACGGTGGGCAGCCACACACAGAACAGGGTACAGACTGACAAGCTGTTTTGAGCGTCAGCTCCTTATCAAGCCTCCGCCCCACTGTACATCCAGCCCGACTGACCCCAATAACTCTGCTTCCACGCTAAACCAGCGGCAGATAATTACTATGTCAGCTTCCATTGTAAGGGATGATTCAACCCATTAAGACTGTTTTTTGTGATTCGCCTCAAAGCGCTTGAATACAATAACCTTAGCGCGTTAGCAGGAGAGCAAGCCTTCTCTCAGATTTCTCCGTCTGGTTAACAAAAGTGCTCAAAAGTCCCAACAAACCAAAGGTAATACCATCCAGGTGCACCCCCTCTGCTCTTCCTCCCTTCCATTAACCTTTGGTTCCCCTTGTACCCTCGGGACTGGTCCTGTTCACAGCTGCGTGGGAGTGTCACTCACTTAGCCGCTACCTGGGGGCCATTAGCACGGAGGCCTGCCATCTCCAGTGGGAGCGTGATCTCAGGCTGCCCCGGTGCTCTGACAGGTCTGCTGAGCTCCAGTGAAAACCATCTCGCCATTCTGACGGACAGGCTAAAGAGCTCCAGGCCCATACAGCCTGCCTTTACCCCTAATCTGACAGCTATGGACACCTTATCCTCTCACACAAAGAGCTGGGACCTCACCTCAGGCAATAATGACACACATGCACATACCTCACGTCAATTGCTGTTGTGTAAGCTGCTTTTGGAGGGGCTGGTGTTGCCAAATAACAGAAATAACTGGTGCTGCGGAGACGGAGCTCACCACAAGGTATTTTCCATGAGTTGTCCTTTAGCATGAAAACACCGTGTTTACACTCACCGCGCTGCGAAACGCAGTCATCATACCACGCCATCCAGTCTCAAGACCAATGCTTCTTATTTTCTTGTCAAAGAAAGTGTGATCATTTCTTTTCTTGACATGAGTATCAATATCTTAAAACAAGATATGGAGAGGCACATTTCTTTAGCGGATAATGACTAATGACAATGATGCACTCCATGATTGTGGGCTTGTTCTGGAAAAAATTAGATCTTACGAGTCAAGCATGTCTAGAGAGCTCCTCTGGTGCTCTTTAGACTCTCAGGCTAGTTTTCCCATAAGGAAACAACTTGTCAGTAACTTCTAGATATGGGAAATTATTCATTCCAGTAGTTCTGATCACTAGCCAAAGAAAAGGGTCAAAACTATCCTTTACTCAAACTGAACCAGAAACAAGCTCATGAAGTAATTCTGACTCACTCGTGTGTTTGTCCTACGCCTGGGATCCTGTAGTGTGTGGTTAGTGTTTTTTAAAAGTGTGAGGGTGACCTGGCAGCAGAGAAATAGAGAAAGCCTCAGCACACACATCACCCACCAGCCTGTAAAACACCTACGTTGGCAGTTTGCTTTCCCAGGTGGACGTAAGCTGCCAGGACAGAGGGAGCGAGGACGGAGGGAAGGCAGAGCCTGGCCTGGCCTGGCCTGGCCTGGCCTGGCCTGCAGGTGCTCACAGAGGCTTGGATTGTTCCCTCTGGAGACGGAAGTGGGGTATGGGGGAAATCAGAAGGAACACATGCATACTGTAAACATATACACACACACACACACACACACACACACACACACACACACACACACTGAGACTCTGCCTTCCAGCTCCATGACTACGTCAACGTCCTAACCTTTTCTTCACACCTAGGCTCCCTGTCTGGGCCTATCCTGCTCTCACGGCTTCAGGCCCGGACACCCAGCATTCCTCAGGCCAGTGTGAGAAAGAGGTCGCCTGGGGATCAGGGGCCAAGCGGAGTCTGAACCACGACAGGCCGGGACAGGCCAGGCAAACCAAAACTCACAGCCGCCCTGCTTTAGGCTGGACAACAGGGAGCCTCTCAGAGACGGTATGAGGGCACATCAACCACACATGCCCCCCTACTACATACAACATACTGTGTGTTTAAGAGTGTGTGAGTCTGTGTGGTAGTGTGCATAACCCAGATAATGAGCCAATGCAAACAGAATTAAGAGTCAAACACCCTTCACAGTTTCCTGTTTCTTGTTACGATTTCAGTGCAGGGGAGTGTGTTTTCACAAATTCAGGTACCCTGATTAAATAAAACTGATATAACGTGTTTGATTCTACATTTCAGGACCATTACAGTTCTGTACAGGTATCATATGAGGATGGAATACATGTCTTGAGACCACTTAGTTAGGGTTAGGGTAGTAAGGGTTTTTCTTCTTCTTGTAGGTTGTAAATAATACTGCATAATCCATGTTTCCTTTTTTATCCAAATATTTATAACATGCATTATTTGCTAGTGTCTGGGCCCCTTTACACAAGCTTTAAATAGATTACCAGGGTGTCCCATTTCACATTGTACTTGTCGTTTAACTTTTGTGAATCAATTGAACTGAACTGAAGTGATATTAAAAAAAGTTGCATTGAAACACCGTGTCTGTTTCATCCTTAGGCTGCTGCTGCTGCAAAAATCAACAAAAACATAAAAAGAAGATGAAGGGGAGAAGTGTGTAAAGGAAAAATTGTTTCTGGTAGAAAACTAACTTCAGTGAAATCTAGATTCCTCATGCTACAGTCAAACTGGCTGGAAATGACATTTAGGATTGATAAAGTGGCGTGTTCACTGAAAAACCAACAGAACACTGATTTCTTTTTGGTGCTGGGTATTCCTGTCCTCACCACACCATTCGGCTAAAGTTAGTCTAAAGTTAGTGAAGGAGGAAAACACTGGGCTGTATTCTTCCCCCCACCAATTCAAACCTGCCTGCCTGCCCTCAATGGCACGTTGTGTGCAAGTTTGTTGGTGTTTGAATGAGTTTGAGGGCACAGGGAGACGAGACTGGGTCCTGTCATCCAATGAGAGGGCTTTGCAAGGTATCTCGCTAAAAAGGTGAATTCATCGAGGTCTAGAATGGAACAGGAAACCCTGCCCTGAGCCAGAGTCCTCTGACGCTCTGGGTGCATGCATGCAGGCTCTCAGGAGAACAGCCTGCCTGGCTCCGGACTGTGTTTTCCTTTCTATTGACCTGCGCCGCTGCTGCTGTTAGGAAATCTCACTCCCTCACTTAAGCCTGTGATACAGTGGTGCTAAGTATTCAAAATATTTAGAAGACCTCAACATTGTTGGTGGTATAACTTTCAGATAATCTTTTGATCAATGCCCATGGAGATAGACAAACATTCTTGCACAATAAATTTGAGCCAGCATGGGGCAATTTATCTTTTAACATTTTTAATTCCGATCAAAACTTTCACCTTTGCGGACTATAAATTAGAGGCAGGAGAAATGAGCCAACTTTTATCTGTTTTCTGAGGAAAGTGAAACTGGTTATCTCTTTAAATAAAGCGTCATGGTTAAGGAAACAAGATAACAGCTTTTAGTAAAGTTAAAAGTGTGTGAAAAGAGCATTTTGGCTAGGACGCGGGGTCAGAGCCACTGGCTTTCATTGCTCCATCCGAAACATCAGTGTTACACAATAATAACCCTTATCACATGAGAATGTGTTGAGGTGTTGAGCTGAAATTCTTCACACCTGCAATTATGGGATTAAAGGAGATTTAGGCCTACCTGTTTGCAACAAGCCAATTCCACTGTCTGATACTCCGTAATGCCGCTGGATGTCGAGCAGAACACCTGTAAACAGAAGGAGAGGGGAAACATGAATGTGGTTTCAAGACATAAACATAAAAATAATAATCACAGGTACTGAAACACAGACACTCCGAACACAGAAAACACAGAAAACTCGTTTTGATTTAGAGTTAAAGTGATTCTAACTTTATGGTAGTCTTTTGTGGTTTGGGATTATTGTTGGATATGATGGATAGACAGAACTCAAAGGCTATCATCCACTTATCATCCCTGAAGAGTGCTCTATTATCCCTGATAAGTGCTCTCTTGGCTGCCATACAGAACTAAACTTTAAGTAAATGGTGGCACACATTTCACCGCAGGGTGTTATCTACCAACAGTTTCTGATGGTAAACACCATAACACACACACACACACACACACACACACACACACACACACACACACACACACACACACTCCAGCACAGTGAGTTGATTTTTTTGGCTTCACCAGAGGACACTGCTACCGTCTGTATGAGGGCAACCATTCAGGTCCCACAGACATACAGCAGCACCATACCATCGCTCCACTATGAGAAACCACAATGCCTTTGAAGTCGTGCTAATCCTGTTACTGTAACCCGAGAGCAGTTATGCTGGAATGGAGAAAATTCACTTAGTGTGCATGTCTGTAATGCATTAATGAAGTGAATGACACCTGGCGCCGGGCCAAAGGTAGGACAGGGAATGCATGTGAACAGCTGAATATCTGCTCATCAAAATATTACTTAGGTGTGTTTGACGATTTGAGCATGCAAAGCATGAACAAGAACTCTCATAAACTTTTTAACACATCATAAACATCACAAGATCAAAATGAAGAAGATCAGAGGCTGATTGGAGGGTTAAATAAATCCTTTTATGAAGACCGTACAATTTAAAGCACCAGTAAACACGAAGCAACACGTTTCATCAAATAAATATCTAATGAATTCTGCTCCTCTTGAGACCACCGTAGTTGGAGGAGGTTCAAAGTCCTTTTTTCTAACTGAATAGAAAAGAGAGAAGGAATATGTTTGCAACCCAGATGCAATGGGGTGTACTTGGCAGTGCTGGCTGTATCTCTGTGTAACTGGCAGGCTGGTCCTGGGGATTGCAACACAGCTCATGAAAATGGAACAGCAGCATGACTAACATTTTAAAAAGCTGGCTGCGCCGTCTGATCTGTCTCTCCTCTCCTCTGAGGCCCAGCAGACCAGTATGACCCAGCACAAGCTGACCTCTAGACTAGTTCACCTGAGTCTCTGCAAACTTTCAGAAATAACTCATGCCTCATGCCCTTGTCATGTCAAGGTGTGTTGGCTTGGAAGAGGAGGAGAAAGATCCCAGCCAGGCAGGCAAATACTAAACTCAACATAATAGATGTTGATTCTGCCTTCCACTGCATTGGCATTGTCAATGTCAACAGAAAGACACAGATTTAAAAGGCGACGCGATGCAGGGGCAGATGCAGGTTGGACTGGGACAGCGAGCAGAGACATACGTTAGATTCCTGTCATCTGAGTCAAACCACCTGCTCACATTCTCACACTACAGGTGGCATTCTTGTTCGAAAGCTCCACTCACAATCCTTCGCCTTGTTTCTCTTTCATAATGATGTGACTCACAGGAAATGTGCTCCTATGGTAGTTCAGAATCAGAATCAGAATCAGAATCAGAAATACTGTATTGATCCCCGAAGGGGAAGTCTGTGTTACAGTTGCAAGAAGTATATAAATATCAGAGAAGAAATAGAAATAAAAATAAAAAGAAACATAAAGAGTGTGGATATGTACTGTATTTACATAATTAAGGAATTGTAATGGTGAACAGCAATAATGAATAAACAGTAGCAGCAGAGTATTACACATTATAATGTAAGCCAGTGTTATTGCACAAACAGATAATATTGTCAGTCATTATCAGTCAGTTTCAGCGAAACCAAGGCTTCAGTCTACTTTCAAAATGAGAGGAATCTAAATTTCTTGAATGACCATTCCACAAAAAAAAAAAATCAAATGTGTTAACTTGGTTTCTTGTTTGTAGCTCTCACAGCAGTTGGTGCACACAATGTGGCAGTTATGCAGCAACTGCCTCGAGACAGGTTAGACTCAATTACTTTTCTTGGCAGGTAAATCTCAGTTCATTATCAGTCCAAGTAGAACGGAGGACGTCGCATGTTTATGCACCTCAGGGATTTTTAGGGTTTGCTGAGCCGATCTGCCTCCCTACACTCACCCGCAGACTCCAAACCACTTAAGTTCATAAAACACATCAGGTAGCCATCCCTACATGACCTTGGCAAACAGGTTGACAGTGACCCCCCCCGGCCTTGTCAAGCCAGTCCATAGCGACAACAGTGTTTAACAGTGTGCTGTACAACTGCAGCTGTACTCTAATTAGGTTGGAAGAAGTTCACACGTGCGTGCACACGCGCACACACACACACACACACACACACACACACACACACACAGACACACACACACACACAGAGCCTGCTGAGAAGGGGATTCCGATGCCAGATGGTGGAGCGTCCCTCCTGGACAGAGTCTGCATTTGTCTGAGCCACACCCGTCTACACTTGCCATACGATTACCAGACGATTAATAAAGGTAGAGTTGGCAGACTGTTGGTTACTGCAACATGAGGGAGGGCACTGCTACCGGAATAAACTAGATTCCTCCAACAACATTCAATCCATCCAATGAGAAGTTATTATGTTACACTGTACATTGCATTCTTTATTACAGTAACTAAATGTGTGTCCATTTCAAAAATTGGTAGATGCCAGATTAAAGCAACTATGTTTATTGTAGTAGCTTCAAGTGCAATGAGCTGTGTGATAAACTGTGCTAATCTGTACGGGATTACAGAGGGCCAGCAGCTCTGTTTGTGTAGCAGCCGATCGCAACTATCATCTCTACTCTGGGATTCATGTTTTTGAATTTTGGAAGGAACAACCCTTAAGAGTGATGATGATGTACCCCAACCAAAGCTGGCAGCTCCCTGTTTAGTTGCCATGGCAACGCCGTAAAGGTCAAGAGACCACAAAGGAGCTGAGCTTTTCCAAATCTCTAAATATATTTTTCTATACTAAGACCCTGATTGCAGATGTGTCCCCCAGTGCAGCATCTGCTTACATGTTCCTAAATTACACAGGTTATTATATGATTGAGGACTGAAGACAGAGGACATTCAGAAACCGAATCTCACTCAAAACATCAGGGATAGTTTTTATCCAAGTTTGATTGTGTGTGGAAGCAGCAGAGACACAAAATAACCCCCCTAACCCCAAACTTGTATTTTTTTACTTATATGGGCACTTTAACAACGTTAATGAGTTTCTGAAGTCTCAGGCCTCCAGGGGTCTGTGTTCATGTGAGCATGATGCCAAGCAAGGTACACGGCAGGAATGTGGATCTTCCTGACAGTACACCACAATGACAGCGATCTTCATTCACAGTGAAGCACAGTCACAGCTATTTTGCAGGCCACTCCCTCTGACACACACACTCACACATACACACACATACAGACACACAGTATACTGTACACTCCCTCAGTTTACCTTCAAAGATAACCTATTGAACAGGCTTGAAGGGGTGCATGAACCCATTCAGAAGCAAAGGAAATGCAAGATGAGATCTCCCTTCTATCACATTTACATCTCCTAGACAAAAAAGTTAAAGCCAAAGAGAGATTGTGTGCATTTTCTGATTCATCTCAATTACCACTCTTGAGAAATATACACGGTTCAGTCTCCCAGTGATCACTGTGTGAGTTCTCTTCATTTTCTTACAGGTGTCTCATTTCTAGAGTGTCAGCGAGAAGAAAAATGAGAGTAGTGCAAGCTCTCAAATTAGTCTCAATATGATACCAAGCAATTGGATGTACTACACTCCATTGTACACTCAATTATATCTCCGGGTCAATTATATCTCCTGGTAGAACATGTGCCCCATTTAATAGAGTAGTGGTTCCAAAAGTAGGGTCTGCGGACCCCCGGGGTCCATGCGTGGGTTCCTAGCACAATGAGGAATAACATATATTTTTTACTATAATTCCATCCAATGACAGAATGTCTGAGTGTTTGGGTCATGGGTTTCATATACTTTCTGTACTAAGACATATAGAGCAAGATTCCTATCAGCTGCGACCCTGGGACACAATCCTATAAACTGGAGGTCTGTGGTCTAATTTATGTCAGGTGTTTAGAGAAGGTTTGGGACTAGGCATTACAGGAATCCTTAGCAGCAGCTTGGTTTAATTCCAACAGATTTTTGCCTATGACAATGTTCAGAATTTGTTTAGAATTTGTCATTCAAATTTCTGACTTTGAATAGGCAGCTGTCCTTTAGTCCAGTTGCTTAGACTTGATTCAAGTGACACAAAACTGACTTGTTCTCCAGTGCAACAGCCCAGTCCAGGACCACATTTCGGTTTTCTTTGAAACTTAAGGATTCATGAAGGTATTGTGATGCTCAGCTGTACACACTATACAGCTGGAGACAGTTGCTCCCTGCAGTCAACACACCGAGTTGACACCGAGTCTGGGGACCAGTGTGGAGCTGACACTTATTCCACCCTCTCATAAAGTCCGCCTTTATGACTTTAAGGACTCAAATTGGTGAACATTAACATGCCACAACTACTGCATTTAGAGCAGTGAATGGTGAATGATCATTCTTCAATATGAATAGCACTTTCTTTCAGTCTGTTTCCATAAGAAGGCCACCAGTAAACTTTTCAATAACTGTAGGATTTGTGAATAAATGTGGAGCAATGCATCTCCATACAACTGAGACAAACATCTTTTTACTTTAGCAACATGTTTGCAAAAAACACTATATGATATATTATATGATGGCATACAGGTAAATTTACCCAAAGTCTTCAGTTAAAACAACACAATGGCATGATCCAGAGGAACCAGTTATTAAATGGGGACAGCATGCTGTTTTTGCAAGGCCAGCTATCATGCAGTGACGCACACTGCCAGCATTATTCCTCTGGGACCACCATACACTCACAAATAAGTGAATAAGTGAACACACACACACGCCCACACACACCACACCCATACGGCTATACACAGACATGCACACAGAGAACTCCATCAGCTTGGAGAGGACAGATTTTATATCAAATCCCCAACAGAGACGCATGGATCTCCGGACCCCCTTGGTTCTATTTCTGCTCATAGAAACTAGGCTAAGAGGAAGGAGAGAATAGCGGTCCAATTTAACTGTGACGAGTGTTGGAAAGACACAGAGAGAGAGAGAGAGAGAGAGAGAGAGAGAGAGAGAGAGAGAGAGAGACAGTCATGAGGTGCAAGGAAATAGGTGGTGGCTACATTCGGGTCAGTCAGGGCTGGATTTGTTTTGTAAAGCATATGTTTCCATTGTTTATATATATTATATGTGTATGTGTGTGTGTGTGTGTTCCCCTTTCCCCTGGATTCACTGTGTGTGTGTCTGAGGGAGAGGGAGCCAATGGATGGAAGTCATTCATTCTGGCTAGAGTGTGACGGGCAGCGGTGAACCGCTCTGCTGATGTGGCCAGATCCTTCCCCTTCATTCCTGTAAAGGGGTGATCCCTTTTCATGTGTCAACCTCATCAGTAGAAATAGTCTGGGAAAGGAAGAAGGGGGAACAGAAGGGACATAATGAGTGAGGAGAAAGTGCATCTCTTTTGGTTGTTTTTGTGACCAATCTTTAGATTTAAGCGTGTGAGAGACATCAAGTAACAGAGTGCAGAGGCCGGCCGTGCTGCACAGCGTCTCAGACTGCAGGAGAAAGCTGACCACAAATATGCCCGACTGTGGCCGGCGGGCTCCTGACCGACTGCTCTCCTCCCTTGCCATGTGGCCACAGTGGGCGGGGGAGTGCTTTTTCCATTCCACTTCCTTCCCCTGCCATACAGAAAGGATACGTACTGCAAATGTCTGGGAAACCATGTAGATCTGCGTGCACGGGAGGGACTTCAAAGCTCCTACAAGAGAATACAATCCACAAGAGATGGGGAGTGTGTGCACTAGTAGATTTTCCTGTTGTAGCTAGTCGAACGCACAACTATGTAAGACCTTACATCCAAGCTTGGAGGCTTCTGTTTTGAAGTAAGAAATCAAATACTATCAATCCAACTCTTGAGTCACGTTGATTAAAGGAACCCTGGGGAGTTGTTGCCCACTATGCTACTGTACGGAGCGATGTTTTCCCTGTGTTGTACGTGCACACAAAGACGGACCGACAGACACGCGTATGATCATTCTTTACAAATGTTTTAAGCATTTTTGTTAGACCTCAAGGATACACACAATATCTGTGTTCGAAACTGTTCCCAATCCCAGAAATAGTGCAGTATATAGTGTGCTTGCCATTTTCAGTGGTGCCTGCAGTCCACTATAAAATACCCACAATGCACAGCTAATGTGAGTGTACTGTATATATGATGTACCCTACATTTTACTCCCGTATACCACAATGCAAAGCCTTCTCTTCCGGGAGAAGGAGAAGAAGCAGAAGGAGTGAAAAAGAAAAATGGCTTTCATTTAGAAACATTGTAAAATGTAACATGCAACATATATATATACAACCAGTAATACAATATCTATCTTCCCAAGTGCTTGGTTTGTTTCAGGGATGTATTATTATAGAATTATTTTTATTGGCTTGTTTACATGATGTTGGGCGCGCCCACTTCCGTCACACGTCTAAAAAAAGTCTCTGTATCGGCCGTCATATTGGCAATCTGTGAATTTTTCATCTCTGAAATTGGTATAAAATCCAATTGGCGACTTGGCTTTGTTTGTTTCCAAGAAAACTCCACAGGGCCCCTTTCAATGCACCTTTTAATATTATTAATGTAAAAGAGAGAACCCCTCCTAACCCTGCAGGATGTGGCCTGTGTACATTAACGTTAGGCTGACACATTCAGGATATTACACCTCATCATATTTTCTATCTTTGCACATTCATTCAGTTTAGTTCTTCCATTATGTTACTCATAACTAACACAAGATAACATAAGATCAGAATAGTTTGTGGAAATCACAAATCCCTACCTTTCAAACACTTGCATGCACAATAAAAAGTAGATCCACTCCAGATAAAAAGTGAAAGTTAGACTACTGGTTTCAGTTTATGTATCTTTTTCTTATTTTTCTGATGTTGATATGTGGCTGTCGTATCAAGCCAATGAAAAGTTATGATCAAATTCCAATACACCACTATGATACACCAATATCAAAATGATCAAATCAGAACCCCTGCCAGTGTGTGAGGATGAATAGGTTGTTATTCCAGTGACATTTGAGACAGCTGTCACTCTAATCTTCTAAGTTTGTGACAGCTAAACTGGGCCAAAATCAAATGAAAGGCCGGTAGGTTTGCCAGCCGTACCACTTTGATTAATAGGGCTTTTATTCAACCTAATTTTCTTTCACTAATCAAAAGCTTGAATTCAGCTGAAGGGCCGCGGTGCATTAGTCCAAGCAAGTACGTGCTAAATATTTGAAGGTAGTGGAGAGGATGCGTAGTGAAGCATCTAGGGAGCAGACTAAACCTACAGCTCATCAATAATACACCCAGGGCTAGCCCACTTGTACATATGAAATAATGCATTAGATGTATTGGAAAGAGATGCTGTGAGATGATATGAGACAAGAACCCTGAACAGCAGTTGAACATAACCTTAAAAGTGGACCCAAAGAAGGGTTATTCATGCATTTATGGAACATTTTTGACAAAAGAGCCAGAGAACATCACTGAGAGAGGCTCAAACAGTGTGCAGTTAAATTTCATAGAGAAGCAATATGGAGTTTTGGACCATTTATACATTTGAGCTAGATGCTAACATCAGCATGCTAACATGCTCTCAATAGCAATGCTAACATGTTTAGCAGGTACCGTTCACCATGTTCACCATGTTAGTTGAGTGTGCTAGCACGTTAACATGCGCTAATTGACACAATTTGTGTGGAAATGTCATTAGTTCTTATTTGGTCACTAATCAAAGTGAAATTTAGACGTGATTATGGCGCTAGAGGACAGATTACGGATTATCACCAATGTTATTTGAAGTCATCCCCTGGGGAACGGGAGTGTCGGAACCAAAATCTGTGCGAGATATTTCCCTGGATAAATCAAAACTTTGAACGGCACTAAATTAAAAGTCAGGGATCCCCAAACTTAATAGGATCCTTCCCTGGGGTGTCCTGAATGTGTGTAAAAGATTTCAATCCCCCCCAATAACTGTTGAGATATTTTAGTTTGGACCCAAGTGGTTACACACTCACGTTGCTGTGTGTTTGTGTGTGTGTGTGTGTGTGTGTGTGTGTGTGTGTGTGTGTGTGTTTTTGTGATTTGTGTTGTGTGATAGCCATGTGATTTGAAAGATCCTGTCATATATCCCAGCGCTGTTTTACATAACAATGTGGAGGATTAAAGTCATTATGTGTGGTTTAGTGTTTAAAAAAAAAATTCTCCTCTCTCCCTTTCTTTTCTTTTTCATTTTAGGAATGGGAATCCGCTATGGGGGGGGGGGGCATTGAAACATCTGGCTGGAAAAAAAATATCATAAACTGTACGTACAGTCAAGCGTTCTTAAATTATCTTATGTAATGATGATCGTTTAGACAAAGCGTCATTAATTTAATTTTCCAAAGATAAAGCTGCATGCTGTAAAATGTTGATGATGTATTTATTTTAAATACTTTACAGATCTAAGAATATTATTGTGTGCTCCCTGCTTGACACAGGGCTCATCTCCGCCGTCTGACTGGGAGCTGTAGAGCGTGACGATCAAACGTCCCCGGGCTGTCAGACCGACTGTACGCTGCAGAGCTGTTTCTCTTGGAGAGAGTGACCCTAAGCCACGATAAAAACGGAAGAAAATTCATATTTTCAGCTCAATTTAACATCATACAGCTACAGCGCAGCTATCTTCTCTGGATAATCTCAGCGCTTAGCCTGCACGAAATGAAGAATTCAGGGGCAATACTGGCCCAGTAAGATCCATATGGCTAATATGGATGGTTTTTGTTAACGTTTTTCAAGACAAAAATACATAATGTAATGTTTATTGTGCTTTTCTTTTTTTTTATTCTTAAAAATGGGTGAAATTGCAAATAATACATAAATCTGTCTCATATAGGGCTAGGTTAAAATAATCGATTCTCCAATTAAAATCAATGTTTCTTTAAGTCAATCTAAATCAATCTTTTAATAATATATGCCTTTTTTATTGACCCCCTGTTGGGTCTCAATTCTTTATGTAAACATTAACCTGGTGCATTATAAATATATATCTGAGGGTTGCTTAGTGCTTGTATAATTTAGCATAAGTTCTCTAAGAATCTCTTTTACATGCAAGACATACAAAAAACATTTGGTATGGGCATGAAATAAGTAGAAATCAGATTAAAAAATGCATTTTGGGTGAAGATTAGGACAATTATTTCTCCAAACATTTGAGCCCCCATCGACAGGATCGAAGTGCGGCCTGGGGTTTCTAGACTATTGTTTCTTCCTTGACTTGGCACCGGGACGTCACCACATCTCCGCCCTGCTGTTTAGCATCCATTTTGTTACAAGGCGCTGGAATGGCTCATCTAGAAATATGACTGAGGAAACAGGCTTCCTCCTATATTCCCTAAAGGGCCACACCAATCAGACATGAAAGCATTCTCCTTCTGAGACGCTGTCACCGTGACCTCTCCACGGCTCTACACATGTTACTCAACGTCTCATTGCTTCCTCCGCTGTTTCATCTAACACTCTGAGAAACCCAAATATGTCTTTATGCACAAACTTAAAAAAAATGACCTCAAAAGCCAGTTTGAATATTTTGTGCATTGCAGGGATTACATGTTGTACTACCTTGTGCCTTTATCATTTCAAGTGTGTGTTCAACTGTAAAAATGAATGTCATTTCTCGTTTGACATGATAAAAGTATGCAAAACGAAACTCTATAGCTTTAGAGATTGAGTTCTTCTTAGCGTGGAAAAAACCACCAAGGGCATCCTTTTTGTTCTTCTATGACTTCCTCCACATACCAGGCGTGTTTCATTAAAGGATGGGCCACATACCTACAGCACAGTCCACAGCCACATGCACCTATCAGTCAGTCATTAGGCTTTAATTAGAAAAATACACATGAAGCTTTGACTGGTGTGCTGCCCAGATACTTCCATCAACAACCTGAATGACGACACTGCAGTCTCCTAAACATCCCTGAACATCTAAGACGTGGAGAACAAGTACCACAGCTACCACAATGAGCAGCGGCTTCAGATAGAGTCAGTGTTAAAAATACATGCAATCAACATTTTTTAAGTGGTGTGTTGACAGGGTGCCTGCAGATTTATGTAGTGAAACATGGACCAGTAAACATTTATGGTGCTGAAGAATCAAAAGCACGCTGTAATAACCCTCCCTGGGCTGTGAGGCGTAACCAACCATTCTGGTGCGCCACTGCGCTGCGGGAACACACACCTAAACTCTGCCTGCTATTGTCTCATAAGCAACATCCCCCACAGTGCAGACAGAACATAAACACAGATACAAAAGTCTACTTGCCCACTTGTCAAGCTGTGCAGTGCAAAATTGCAAATTGCTAAATGAGAAGCTGGACTAATTGGATAAGATAACGTGTTGCTGGTAGCCCGACATTAAGTTTTATACCTGCACGTGCACACATGTGACAGCACTGACGTCTTGGAAACACAAAACCAATGACACATTCTCATAGGAATTCAATCCGAAGCGGGAACCTTTTACAGCAGAAAAACACACCAAGGGCTGGGCATATGTGTGTGGGTCTGTGTGTGTGTGTGTGTGTGTGTGTGTGTGTGTGTGTGTGTGTGTCTGTGTGTGTGTGTCCACCTCTGACCCAGGGCATTAACAGAAAGATCCAAGTCTTTGACAGAGGTCAGCACCCCCATTGAACCCTGGCTCTTCCCACAAACACAGTAACGTTGGAGCATAATATTAATGAAAAACCTGATGCAATCTCATTTAGCTCTGACAACATGACAGATATCCATACATGAAATTAAAAAAAAGCCGATGAAACATGCGAGGGAACGCTCAAACACACACAAGACATTATCCTGATCTGGATCAGAGGATATAAAAGTTTCATAATCCCTTTGCCAGGCTCTACTATTTAAACATATCATGTAAATGGGGGTGGTAGGGGGGGAGATTACATTTTTCCTCAACATGGAAGGCTTGTCAAATATATGGCTGCTGTACATAAGCACTCAAAATATTATTCTAGCAGCTGTGGGAGCCTCCAGGAGCTGAGAGCTAACAGCGTTGCTAGCTGCAGGTCTGCTGCTTGGAACTGGTGCAGGTCGATATTAGAGTCCAATCCTCTCAAGAACAACTTGTTAATGTGTCAGAAAAAGATCCAATTTCAGTGTGTCTCAGGACATTACAGTTTCATCATTCCAAAATTCCAAGCTGCTGTTGTGTTGATCAATATTCTGTGTGTGTGTGTGTGTGTGTGTGTGTTTTGCAAGGATAAGAAATGGATTGCATTGTCTTCTATTTCCATTTCGTCATGACATGTACCGGCGGTCTCAGCCAAAGCACTGGACTCGGGGGGGGGGGGGGGGGGGGGGACATTTGAATATGACCTTCACAACACAGACACATTTCACTTGTTTGTGTTGCTTTGTTTTGTCTTTAAATGTCTCTGTGTGTGTTGAAATGGATGTGAAGGCCTCGAAGGGTTCGGGGTAGCTGGAGGAAAGGAACACTTACAGTGTAGAAAGTAAAAGAAAGAAAAATAAAATAACTGGTCTGTGAGTTTTTGACTGCTCAACTGTAGAATAACAAACACTATTATTGCTGTTTTCTTAATGTTATAGCATATGTAGCACATTTTACTAATATATATGTTTGCATTTTAACAACATTCCCCTATCAAATTTTTATTTTAGAAGATATAATCATAAGAGATGGAATGCGGGGAGTGATGAAAGCCCATTTTTTTCCTATCATATTTCCTTAAGCAGGGATGAGCTGCTATTTGACAGTGTGTCAAACACAGCAAAGTGCTCAACACATCCCAAATCTCTCCTCCTTCCTTCCTGTGATCTCTCCGTCTGCTTGAAGAGATGACTTTCAGCTCTTTCTTCAGATAAACCCTCCAGTCTTCCTCGATAATGAGACAGGAAGGGAGGGGTTGCCTTTTTAACATGGGGCAAAATTGCGAATGGGTGTTTGAAAAGGGTTCGGATGGAGACGGTTAACCCTGTGCTTGTGCTTATGACTCATCTCGCTGTCACTCCAACATGTCTTAAAAACTGGACTGAAGTTGACGGATACCGGGTTTATCTCGGGGCTGTAATCCTTAAGCAAACTTGTAGTTGGAGGACAAAACACCAAAGAAAACACCCCCGCCCCGTCCCTGTGTCCACACACTCCTCTGATGACAAAGGGGAGGTAGGTGATTATCAGCCTACCGCTCACCTTCCCCATGTCAAAGATCAACAGGCAGCTTAAGCAAGCACTGCCGTCTTTTACAAGTTGCCTCGTCAAGTTGCTACAGTTGTTAAAAGATAAGAACCAGGTAAGGATATACCTGATAAGAAAAGCCACTGTATGTTAAAAGAGCCAATCAGATTGTTGCATTTTGTTAAAAACACGATGTGTGGCTTTGTTCTAAATGTGTGGCAGGGTAGTGGTTGGGGTTTTCAAAGCCTGACACACACAGCATGGGGACAACGGCCAATTGGCTGACTTATTATTATGACTCAGATAAGGAGAATGTTGTTAGATGCAAATTGCAGCAATCACACACTCGGGTTTTAAAGTACCTAAATTGCCTCCATGAGCTGGGTCGCAGGTCCAACTGCTGACCGTGTTGGTGAGCGGGCCAAATCAATGGGCCGAACTACAACAACTAACTTCCTGTTGTTTCCAGAACACTAGCAGGCACCTGTTCCTTTCACCTCACGCAGTTTCCTGACCTCACACTCAAACGTCTCTCTCTTCAACTCCCAATTTAAAAACCTCTGCAGCACAGAGTAAATATAACCTCTCCAGAATGCAACGCATGTAACGGCCTCATAACTGTGATGAGTGATGCAGGATACAAGGTTGGGTGCCAGAATAACAGCTGTATGGAGGGGAAGAGTGACACCCATCAGCAGAGCCGTGAAGCGGTGCGTTCATTGCCGTGGGGTCACGGGGTGAAAGCTGCTGCGAACGAAGTGTGTCTGCTGATGGAAAAAATATGGAGTAGCCACATGAAAGGGTCTGCACTGGCAGAGGAAGAAACTCTAATTCCACCGGTTACTATTACAGACGTCGGCTAAATCAGAGCCTAAAGAACACACAGACTGTTTTCTCACAGCAGTGGGAATAGCACGCCAGGGTATAGACATAAAGAGATCAGTGGGATATCTGTGGGAAACCAGTCTGGAAAAGTCCACTTGCTATGATATCATGTCATTGCGATTGACTCCAATTCACATCTGTTGAATAGTGTCAATATTGCAATATTGTCCATTACTGTCAACAGTGAAGTATAAGAGTTTGAAAGACGTTGAACTAATAAAGAAGTGCAGAAGTGATGATGTCTTTCAAAGAGACGTTTCATACTGTACAGTGCCGTTAGTCTAATTGGAAACAGCTCGACATCAGAGAGAACAAGCACGGTCAGAAAGACGCAGCAACCCTATAAAGTAAATTACTTCCATCTTTTTAATGCCTCGGCTGTTGTTCGGGGACCTTTAATGTGAAACAACCTAAAGCTGAAGGCCGAAGCCACTCTAACATGGCCCACACAGCCTCTCACACAGTTTAGTAGAGAGGAGACACTTCCTGTATGTCTAATCCTGACATCTTCTGCTGTAACACTTCATGTTACTGAGAAGATCTGTAGTGACATGTTTCCAAAGGAAATGTCACAGAGACATTCTACACTTGGGATTGTTGTTCAGAGAAATAGGTTTCTACTTTGCCCCAAATTAGATTTTTTTCTTGTCACATATGTCCTTGACAGACACCTACACTATCTTCACTTCTCTTCTTTTCAAGCCTGTGTGGAACTGAAAGTAGTGTGTTTTATTCAAATTTTAGTGCTTCTCCCCTAGAAAGAGTGCTTTGTGTTACGACAACTGACAGGAAAACATGTAGGAGAAGAAGAAATAGAGATGGAAATAATTTCAGCATTTACTCCCGTGGTTGCTTTCTGAAGAAATGCAGAGGAATGGCCTATGTGGACGGTGATGAGTAGCCACAAAGGAACTGGACAAAGCAGTCAGGAATTAATCTGCAGAGCCTGTCAGACTGGATGGATTGCTACATCTTTCTTACAGTGCGACAGAGCTTGCCTTAAGAGGATTATCAACACACCGTCATCTGTGTCTATATAGTTCCCATGCAAGGGTCCTGCACGTCCATTGGGCTGGGACCCTGTTTTTTTTGTTTTTTTGGTATTCTTGGAATGACAGCTTGATTGAGACAACTCAGATTAAGGTGGCTGGAAGAAGCGCTAATCTGCAGCTCCCCAACATTTGTGTTCACCACAGATTAGGCTGCAGTCAGCCGTATCCCCCAAATTGCTCCATTGCTGGCTAAGAAGGGGGTTACTCTGGGTGTACGAGTGGAGGGGGGGGGGGCTAGAGTTAATACACAACAGGGTTTACTTACTTACTGAACAAATAACTTAAAGTGCTGAGTGTCTGCCTCACATATCCTCATATTCTCTGTAAAAAAAACACTTAATCCCCTCTTTATGATAAGCTGTCGAGGAGCTTGGACTGTCTGCTGTGGGACTACAGAGGGACCAACACCGGGACTTAAGGTTTCAAAGCCACCTCAAATCAAATTAAACATAGTGGCCCTCTAAATCTCAGAGCTCTTATGCACTCTAAAAAGCAAATGGAATATAAGTGGCTGTGGTTTGAACGGCTGCTTCCAAAGGCCCGACACAAGTGACCCAAGATGGATCGCCATCTCATGCAGCGAGCGCTAGGGGCAGGACACCCTCAAATGTCCCAGACGCTCCCCATTTCTGTCGTAAAAACAAGCTCAGGCTTCTGAAGGAAGGCCTGAGCCACCAGCTGAACAGCTGTCCAACGTCTTGTCTCTTACACTTTCCTTCTCTTCAGCAGACCTGAATCTTAACATTGGTCTCCTCTGTGCCTGCTCACACTTGGATTTGGCTCGTAAGTGTTTCTGAGAAAAAACAGATCCCTTCTCTTTGCCAATTCCACAACATAGATATATAGAAATTGCAGGATGATACAATCAATATTGTTCTTCACTCAGTGTGGTGCCTTACTGAGAGACTGGAACATGCCTTAGAATATGCAGCAGCTTAATTCTCTTACAATTAAATTGTTTTCTCCTCACACTGCGGCCGTTAAATATTCAAGTCTTGTAAAAAAGAGATCTTGGCGTAGCGTCTATCAAATCCAGAACAAAACAACAAAAAGACATAGTGACTTCTCTCTTCTTTTGTGGTTTTCACCATCATCTTGGAGAAGTGTTTGAATCATAAACTGGATTTTATATGTGGTGTTTTTTCATGTGGGTGAGTGTGTGTCAGTGCGTGTGTGTGTGGATCACCTCTGACACTGGGGATTAACAGAAAGATCGAAGTCTTTGACACTACTGTTGTGCAATGGTGGGTGCAATTTTCCCATCATTGTTGTGGAGCAGAATAGCCCCGGTGTCTGGAATGGTCACCCTCTGTCCCTGTGACAATGCTTTAGTGATGCACACACACTACAGTAATGGCTTGCCGGTACAAAGACCTTTTGACGTTGGTGGTGGGGGGGGGGGGGGGGGGGGGGGGGGGGACGGCAGTGCTCGGCTTCAGTCTGCTTTCTGAGTCCACTTCCCTCTGACTGCCTGCCACTGCAGCAGCAGCCGGCCCCTCCCCCTCCCCCTCCCCTCCTCTCCCAACTCCCCTCCCTCATTCATTCAGCCCTTCTTGAAATGGTGGGGAGAGTTTTTTCTAATGTGTGTGTGCGCTTTCTGTGAGTGTGCGCTCATGCTTAATCGACATAAAGATCTATGAGTTAGGATGTGCTTCGGGAACCTAGTGAAGAAAGAGAACGAGAAAGCTGGAGAAGCAGAAAGCTGAGTGATTAAAAATAAGAAGAAGAGACAGGGAGCTACGGGAGGCAGAGTCCTGATGAAGAAGAAATGGAAATGGAAAGGGGACAAACAGATACTTCATTTCACTTAGTACAATATAATAAGTAATGTAATAGGAAATTACACCAGGAAAAGACAACATTTTGTCGAATTGTATAGTAACAAAAAATATATGTATCAATATACCATACAGATCTACTTAACAGCCCTACATGCACACGCACGCGCACTTGGAGAAAACACTGTGTGCCAGCAGCACATGCGCTGCGATGTAGCTTCCACAGCAGGGAAGGGGAGTAAGGCTTGAGGAAAGTAAGAAGGAGACGGAGAATGGCAGCTCTGCTCTGGCTGTATTAGTTGTGTTGGATGCACAAGGTTGCGGCCCTAACACTGAGTGAGCGCCCGACGCACATGCTGCGCATGCATTATGCAGAAGAGTCCAGCAGTGTTCAGGTGCCAGGGATGGAAGGGACCCCTCTGCACTACATGCACTGAGCCCAGCCTCTCCCCACGAGGGTTAGCCCAGGCTGCTGCAGCCACCCTCCCTTCCCCAGCCCCAACATCATGCGCTCCCTTCCCTCCTCCTCCCTTGTCACACTTTGTCCTCATCTCTCTTCAGTCCCTCGTCCTCCTGTCAAATCACAGCAAGCGCTCGGAGGTCCAGCAAAGTTAACGGCTTTGCAGAGGAATTTCTGCCTTGCAATTTGTGGGATGTAACGAGCAGAGACTGTAGTGGCAGGATCATGATGGAGAAGACGGAGGAGAATAGGGATGTCTTTGAGCCCCTTAATGAGGGGTTTTCCCTGATCAAAGCATGATGAGGTGTAAGGAGACAGGAGTACAAATCGCCACCGTAGAGGGAGACTGATGCATCCATGACTGAGAATGAGGATGTGGGTTTTTTAAGCTTTTTGTGGCTGAGTGGTGCTTGAAGATGCTAAGATTAGATATGCCACATCAACACATTCTTGGCTGTATATGTTGAGGAGCTAAGCCTCACCGCTGTAATGATCCTTCAGGTGCCCAAGGCCTGGAGCTTCTTGACTGCACCTGCAGCATTCAGGATGATGAGCCGGAGGCATGTGGCTACCTAGGTGTACACATTGTTCTGTTTAATAAGCCACTCCCTCTTTCTGCCAGGGGCTACAGAGTGAAATTACACCACTGTTTTTATTTTGGATTTATCAAATTCAAATAAGAAAATGTCAGATAATTATATGCTATGTTGCAAATTATTTGTGAAGAAGTGAAATAATACGAGATTTCCTATAGACTTGTGTTGTGGGACTATGTCACTGTGTCAGTATTGATAGAAACTTGCTTTTTAATCAGTGAGGCATCTCTTTGCACAGAAGAGCTTATTCTCCCCATGAACAGGCTCTCCTCCATTCTCCATGCTGCAGCAATAATTTAACCCATTCAGTGCCAGAGTCCGATGTCCGAGCCTTGATATGAAGCCCACAGTGGCATCCAGTAACCAAATATTGGTCAAACTAAGATGAAGATAAGCTGTTAACCTGGCCTGATGTAACACTTGTTAATTAGTAACATTAGGTTAAACTGTTCTTGCTTTACAAGAATCCCTATTAATAAAATAAAATCTAATTCATTTCTGGTGGGAGGTGTAAGACTACAAACTGAACAATGTCAATAATTTGATTCGGCCTGTCTTTTTCTTACAATGTTTTACCAAAAAATATATGCCCCATTACCTTACTGAAATCTGCACTTGACTTATGTTTAACATCTAGAATTGGTAATTTTAGTCACAATCCATTAGGCTATTAATTCCCCAATTGGGCTCATACAATTGCACTTTCCACATTTTAACACTAAGATGATAATTTCCACTTGGACACAGAGTTCAGTGGTAATGAAGGATTTTCTGGATCTCAGCTACAGTGAGGAAATGAGGAAACTCTTGGTGGGGTGGGGACCACCACATGGCCTCATCCCAGCACCACACAGCGAGCTGCTACTAACTCGCTCCCAGAAACGGCGAGGAACTAATGACTGATGCCTTGCAGTGATACGAGCTATCTCTATTTGCAGTCGCTGAAACTGCTCGGACAGATGAGTCGTCGTCCGCCCCCCCCCCCCACCCACCCACCCACACACACACACACACACACACACACACACTCACACACACTCACACTCAGTGCGAACGCATGCAGGCAGGTTCGTGGATGGAGAGTTGATCACCTTAATTGATCGATCTCCTATTATCTACCAGTAAAAGAACCTTCCTGTCCAGCTCTTTCTCTTAGATTTAACCACAGCACGCGCAGTCTCCAACTATGACAACACCTTTAACAGCCTTGTGGTTTGAGCAGCTTGTCCACTGCGCTTGGGCAAGCCCATTGTTCTGCCCGTCTCAGCTGAGGTGTGCTGGCTGCTACCAGGCTGCAACAGCGCACAGGCAATTACACTCCATATATATATGTATCCATATACATCCTATGTATAATAAAGAAACTGCTCTGCTGTGTTTACTGGACCCACTCAGATAAATAAGAACTAGAGGATATTCTGATGCAGGTCTAATAGAAAGGGAGAAGTCAGGTCTCTTACCGGCTACAGTGTATCTGTCCATGTAATTGAGGACGTTCCCGAAGCTGAGGATCCCGGCGGCGGCGGCCGGTGAGCGGCATCTGAGCAGCGCGGCGCGGAATTTGTGCCCCGGTTGGCACGGGTGAAGGTCCGGGCTGGATTTGAGTGCGGGACTCATGCTGCCTGACAGCGTGCGCACCTCATCCAAACTGCTGCAGCCTTCGATCTCGCATCCATCGCTCTCCACACACATTTTCTCACACGAACGATCCAGCGCAGAGAAAGAAGGGAAAGAGAATGGAGAGGGAAAACAGTTGAAACGGGACCAGTCTCAGCGATGCTCGGGGATTTCAACTGGAATTATCCGCAGTGGAAGTGTTGTCTCAAGTGTTAACGCGCAGGAGTCGCTCTTCTCGGGAACATGGTTTTCTAGCAGTGCAGTGCGGTGAGGGACGGCTGTGCGCTCCGTGGTGCTTTTTTTTCTAAGGAACCGGCGCTATGGTGCTATAGTGCAGGGGGTGTGACCTTGTTGCCAGACTCCTCCCTCCGCCGGAGGCCCGCAGCGAATGATGGAGCCGCACCTGATCTCAGGGTGCAGATGCCGGGGAATCGCAACCGAAGCGTGGTGCGGTTGGAAAACCCTCTCTGTTATTTAAGGACGCTGACAGAAGTGGGAAGCGGGTGGGTGGGTGGGACTTTATTTATCTAGCCTAAATATGTATTAATCCTCATCCTTCACATTTATTAGGGAGGAAGGGCTGCTGACTGAGAAGATATGAGGCTACTGCTGAACAACTAGAGACATATTTAGAGAAGAAAGGAAGCTGCAACGCCCTGGTCTGCTCATATTTTTGGTAAAGGGTCACAGATATATTTCAGGATTTACATTTTTCTATAGGCTACATATTTTCTTTACATCTGAAAAGTCAACATTTGATTAATTTGCAGTTGTTTGGTCCCCATACCCTGTCATACTGACAGCCATCACTTTTTAAGCAGTTTCTGGTCAAAGACAGCATTAATTAAAGATGAAGTCAAGTCCATTCAGTCATTCGTTTATAGAGCACTTTTAAAAACAACCGACGTTGACCCCCGTGCTTTACCGAGAGATGACTTGATGATTGATGATTACAATCAGACAAATACACAGACACAAGTATGATGATCAATAAGTGAATAAGTACATGGTTAGAATAAATATTCTGCATAAAATCACAACAGCATTGAACAAACTATCGGTGTGGTGCTCCACAGTTTAAATGCCTGATCTGCCCTGGGTGTTGGAACTGAACGAATGACGAGCAGTGATTGGTCAGCATTTCTGAGGGTAGGTCAGAGATATAACCTGGTGGCAGTCCATACGATGCTTTAAAGACTAACAATCTTAAAATCAATTCTGCACTTCCAGTACAGGGGAGATGAGGTCTCACCTCTGGAGGCCAGATAAGACTCTTTACTATCGCCTATCTTTGCAACAGGTGAGATAAGATACCTATGCTGACTATGATCTCCAACACCTTAACAGACAGGAATGATTTTTGCAAGTGATCTAATCTATTGCTGATAACGGAGTTGATTTGCTCATTGAATTTTGAATCAGAATCAAGGTAAAATGTGAGATTTCTTGCGTAGGAGTTTACAGTCAATGCCAAAGGCCCAAGCGTGTTGATTGTGGTGTTGGTGTAGAGATGAACTGAATATCAAGTGTAGCTTAGCAACACATTGCATCATGAAAACAACTACAGTGCAAAGGTGAAGACGTAAGAAAAAGAGTTGTGCGTGCCCACAGATATTTTTCCATGTGGACTGGGAACTTTGGACATGATATACCTACCTAACTGATTAACTAAAGATGTGTATTAAACCATTTTTATTGTGGAGTGAGTTTGTGCGTCCAGAAGCCTAACAATAATCCTTGCATAAGGCTAAAGTTCAGTACGTGTTAAAGGAAACAGTCAGATTGCTCTTTTGAACAAATTGCTCCGGTCAGGGACTGCTGTGAAAATGAAAAATAAAATATAAAAATAAAAATAAAACACATGGGTGCTGTGCTTTTCCGACACACACAATGAGCTGTGACATGAAGTGCATTTGACTTCAGTTGCAGCAGCTCGGTCCGTAGGGAGTTGGGTTGAGAACCAGAGGGTTGCTGGTTCAAGTCCACTCCTGGACTAAAGCATGGTGGTGGACTGGTAGGTGGGAAGGTGCCAGTTCACTTTCTGGGCACTGCCAAGGTGCAAGGCACTGAACCCCCAACTCCTTTCCATGTGCAGGCCCCCCAGTCTGATGTCTCTCCATGTGTGTAAGTGTAATAACAGAGTGTAAATTATAATTTCCTCTTGTGGGACTAATCAAAGATACATTAATCTTAATCCAACAGTTGTCATCCTAAACCACTGTAGCTTTCATGTTGTTTTAATGTTAAACTCGATGTTAATATTGTAAACTTCCCTTGAAATGGAACATTAGAGTCAGTCTTAGCCGTTACAACACACACATGGGAATTAGAATGTGTCCACACTCATGTCCCTCCATTGATGAGAGTCTTATGGAGCTTGTCAGATATCATCAAACAATTTGTCAAAGCATTCTGAATAACAATTTTCAAACCCCACAATAGTGACATGGAATTTTTAAAAGATATTTTACTCTGACAGGGATTCTAAAGTAACACAAACCTTTTTGTGCATGCAGTCAGCCTATATGACAGCATGTTGATGTCGTAATTTATTATTTTCTGTGGTAAACAATTATGAAACCCCCACATTTTAGTCATTACAAAACACAAAAGGCATGACATTCAACTTTCTGAGGCTGTTATTTAAGAGCGGTCTACCTATCACTACAAGTGATTTGCTGTCACATCCTCAGTCTCCTGCCCTCTGCACAGCACACAGTTGGGACATGCTTACACAGAAGACAACAGCAGTCCTTGGAGGATGCTGAAAATAGCTGATTATGGTACTGCAGTACTTATATTTACATGAAGTATTTTCCACCAGCACAGCAGACCCATCAGGGCAATTCACTTTGACCCAAATGCCACCTTGTCTGGAAACTTGGGATGCAACATTTTGTTCTCAAGAAAAATTGTTTGGGGATGAAAACATGAATGAACTGAGCTTTAACAAAGGCAAAGTCAATTAGTTTTCTGCAAGCTATGAATTTGGCCATTTATAAGTCCCATTTACTTCATCGTCATCACAACAAGTGGTCAGAATGCAGCAGTCATGCTGGGTGAATCCTACTACAGGATTGGACATGTTTGTCCTGGTGGTTACAGAAGAAATCTTGGAGGGACATCATCTAGTTCGACTAACAAATGATGAGCACAATGCAACTGGCTCAGTTCTGACAGTTCCAGCGGTTTCTGTACTCATCTGACAGCCACCACTGTCCCCACCTTCATAACCATCTATAGAAGAGCAGATTTCAAAAGCTTGAATAACTGCAGTGTAACTACTGTAACTCCCTTTATCGACGCTACTGGAAGACAGCTGTGTATTTAATGGTTTAAATACCACAGAAGAAGGTGACAATACACATTGTGTTGTTGTCTGATTTCAGTGAGATTACTTTTCATAAGATGAGCTTCTGTAATAAGTTGTGTGTGGTGATAGTGGCACCAATTAAAAAAAAAAGAAGCTTTATCTGAATTGGCTGGGACAAGTCCAATCCTGCATGCAGATGAGTGTTTCTGGTTTCTGTGTTCTGTCAGACAGGAGCCAAAACAACCCCAGCTAATTGTTACACTACTCCTTTATGTGGAGCTTTAACTTTGCCAATACAGGAATCCCACATAGTCCCCAGCTTGATCAACTATATATACTGTATATAATCAAAAGCGTCCTGGCAGGATGTGATCAGAAAGGTGTGAGGCAGAGCAAGAAAACCTGAGATGTTGTTGATTTACAGTAGCATGAGTTCAGTGTATGATTGAATGAACGGCGTGCTGTGGGGGCATTTCTAACAAGTGCAGTTTGATGTCGCTGAAAGCCAGAGGGGACATTTGCCAACGGGCTCCTAATCCTGATGAACTGGGTAGCCTGCTAAGACCATGTAAGTTTTATCTATCATATAGAAAGAAACGCATACAGCCATATGCTAATAACCTGAAAGTGAAATAAGATCAGGCTTTCAGTCAGGGAAAGGCTAAACTAATTCCGGGAGGGAGGTAAATACGTGTAAGATGAGGGAGGCCCCGACCTGGCATCAGTTTGGGGGGAAGCTGGGTGCTTGCCTGGCTTTGCCCTGCAGGCGTTTGCCATCGCGAGGGTTTTAGGATTGAGGTCTAAAGGCATCTGCATGCACTGAGTTGACCTGTATTGTTTTATTTAGACTGAAATGAGAATGTTCTGCCAGCAAAACCTAAAGCCCCTCATTGCATTTGTTTTGCAGAAGTGGTTTCAAAGCAATCATCTACTTGCTTCTCAAATAACTCTGATGTCTTAAATCCCCTCTGTTTGAATCTGGAAAGCATGATGCAAACAGTGCAGCCTGGCAGGCTTAGCAGAAATCAAGTGATACTGACAAGAATGGCTTTTGTAATGCTGCACACTGAACCCCAGGATAAAAGGATGCAGGAATAGGGAAGAGGGCCCAACCAAGCAGTGGTCTTATGCGGAGGGCTTAGGAGGGAGCCCCCCCCTCCCCTCCTCATTCTTTGGGATGTGTTTGATATGCAGGTCGTGTCTGTGGGATCCTGTGTGTTTTTCCATCGTGCAGACTGGCTTGGTGGACCTGGACCTATCTCTGGCGTTATTCTGCTATGTGGCCCGGAGCCACTGAGCCACTGCCCCGGCCTTCCTTCCTGTCTCAGCTCAGGGCCGAGCCTGCAGTGCAGGATGGGAGATAACCTGCTAATCGCTGGTCCCAGCGCCTGCAGGCTCGATAAGGCCGACTCTTTCTGCATTCTAGCATGCGGCTGCCAATAAAGTTTAAATGTCCCCCTGCAACACGTGTCTATCAGCTGTGTGTCCATCAGCTGTGCTTGTGGTAAATACGTCTCCACCTCTTTAAACTCATGACGTCCACAACAAATTACAGCATATCCAGAAATGATATTCCACGGGTTTGTACTGTAACCAAGATAATCAAGTAAAACTGTATTCATATTTTAACTAAAAACAATGCAGGTTTGATGGTGTAGTGTTGAAATGGGGTTATGCTAGGTGGGGTGTTATCTCTGTTCTTGTTTAACTTGTATCACGATAACTTGTCCGAGCAGTTAAAAGCATGTACAACTGTCTAAGGTATTGGTTCTCTCATCATTTGAAGGCAGATGATTTGGTTATAATTCATTCCTCCAAATCTGCAGTCTGCACATTTCCAGAATGTGTAATTGATGTGTTTTCATCTGAATTTCTGTTGTATCTAAATATCTGTTTTATTCTCTGTCTTCAATGACCCCTGGCTCTAGAAATGAATGTAGATTGGAATAAATTGTAACTGTAAATTGTAATTAAAGCAATCAAGGGATTTTTTAAATACAGTAATCATCCAACAGTTTGTGATTCTCCCATTGTTGTCTCAATCAGCCATGTTTGAGTCATGTTACCTGCACACATTTCCCTTTCCTGCACCAAGTGTCCCAGTTTCCAATGATTGTGTACATCAGAGATCTGAAAGGAGAGAACGACCAGGCCTCCACTGTGTTTACTTCAGCTACGGAAAAAACAAGTAGTTGGACATTTATATTGTTCAAACATTAGTTTTAATGGAGATCTTTTCATGGAGAACACGTTGACATCTAGCATCTGTCTCATATGCAAGAAAATATCATTTAAAAGCATCATTCATTTGATACTTTAGTGTAGTTTGTTATTCATCCTTTTAAATCATACTTTGTATTTCCAATCTGGCCCCACTTCAGTTCAACTTATTGAATATCATTCAATCTTCTGTAATTACTCTATTCATAGAAGAGGAATGTTCCATTAAGTCAACCATTGGTACAATGGGTACCAACGCTTGACTTAATGATCAGTCAGTGAAGCATCTAACTGGAGTCACTTCACACAGGCCAGTGAGCAGAAGGGACTGGGGAAGATCTTACTCATTCATTCATTCATTCATTCATTCGTTCGTTCTGTCATTCATCGAGAGGTCAAACTGATAGCATTAACATAATCCAACTTCAATAGATTTGTGCTTTAATCTTGCCTCAATATTTCCATGTGCCCAACAGGGGACTAAAGGGACATTCTGTGAAATGCTCCGTCTTCAGACTAAGCTGTCATCATCAACACATGATGTCTGGGGGCTCCGGACCACCCCCTCCTGCTACAGACAGACACACATACATGTGTTGCAGGAGCCGGAGCCGTCTAGGCTTCGGTTAGTCTTGAGGTGTGGGATCTGTCATTCTGACCTTTTCTCATCCGCTCTGCCCTCCTGACCCCCTGACTGTCTCTGCCTGACAGTGGCCTGCAGTAGC
>NC_045745.1:5537256-5553873 GCF_008692095.1 Etheostoma spectabile | reverse complement strand
CACCCCACCTAAGCAACAGAGCGTCTGGAGGCAGAGCAGCTGAGGATTTGAATAGATCTGGGCTGATGTCTCCACTCCTTGGAAGTCTGATCTCGGGGCTATACTGTACGGCGCAGCAGCGGGAGGCAGAGGGACAGCGGTGACTAAATATAGGGTTCAGGGGCCGAGACAGCGTCTCTTATCTGGCTCAGTTAATTATTTATTCGGCAGCTCCATCCAAGCTGGATTCCTTGGTCGTAGGTCATCACTGTCAGTGGATCTGTCTGGGAGGCAAAACCAGCCCTGACTCCACTGTCTGCTTCAATGTTGTCATGTTCATCTCCTTTGTTAATGTGTAATTATTTTCCTGCAGCTGCAATCTTCAGGCAGCTAAAAAAACTGAACATTATGTTCTGCCTAATTGGAGAAATTTTAGCTGCTATGTTGCTGAGGTTGACTTGCAGTGAGACTAAATCTGTGTGGTGCTGTAGCTCATATTTATAGACTGCACTGGGCTTTGTAATTACCCCCATTGCTATGGCTGTGTCTGTGAATCAGCCCTCTCCAGCTCAGTGGCCAGTCAGCCTCTGAAACAGGAATGCTAAATACATAGGCGCAGAATGTGCATGTGCCATTACAGGGCAAACCTCACATTTGGCTGCATTTCTGTTGTAGCCCATGTTTGTATTTCCTGTTCCAGACTAAGTCATTTGCGTGATAAAGAGAAAAGGCTTAATTGATCTGCTGTGCAGTCTTGAATCAAAAACATAACAATCAGGAATGAGCATTGTTGATATATTACCTTATGTGTGTAAGCCTGTGTTAATTATCACCCATAACAGTCAAATCAACACTTTTTAGTAGTACTTTCCTCACCCTTATTACACAGACAGAGCACAGCACCCCAGCATCAGCCTTCAAGTAACAATCATGAATCTTTCTTTTTCTTTTTTGCATAACTAACACTGCTTTACCATATAATAGCATATGGATGTTGGATGTCCCTACAAGCGGTGGTGTAAGACAGGAAGGCCCATATGATGTAAGTGTCCAAATAAGGGGCAGTACAGAGGGTGGAGAGGGCTCTTCCTTCCATATGATGTCATGACACTGCAGCAGTTTGCTGGTGATAAGGAAAAGAGTGCAACTTCACATCCACAACTGTGGTTTGATACGTCTTATCACTGTCCCGCGGCTCATACATGGAAGGGTGAGAATGGCACAAACATGGAGTAGATAAGCTGTCTGTTCTGTTGCAGTACATGTGTGTGATCTTGGTACACAAGACCATTTCTGGTTATTATTGATATCATAAGGGTCATAGTGTATGTATCAGCATGTTGTTCTGGGTGACTGTGCCTGAAGCACGGTTGTTTTCATGGCTAAAATGCTCCCTGTCGCTGAGTAAACACTCACTGTATCCGCCCCCCCCACCTCCCCGGCTCCTGGCTCCCTCATTGATCGCCCTGGACAATTTATTAGCCATTGTGACAGTTTCCTGTACAGCCAGGGTCGACAGGGGAAACGGAGAGGTATGCAGACAAAGTGCTCAGAAACACGCTGCACAATACCTATTGTGTTTTAATTGCAGGTTGAACTGTTACATCTCGAATGTTTGCCACATACCTTTTAGTGTGCGTGTGCGCTTTGCTTGTTATTCCCCATGCATGTCCTGCTGCCCCCATCTATTCCCTCAGCATACTGACTAATCACATAACTTCTGGAAAATCACAAGCGGCAGGCTGAAACGTTCAATAACAAAAGGAAATACCAGTGAATCCCACAATAAAGCAATGAAACCTTTAACAATGGCTTAGCAGCCTTGAACTACAGCTTTCATCCATTTGTAAACGTCAGGTTAAGTTTCCACACCTTTACAGGAAATATTTGATATTCTGCCAAAGATAAATAAATTCTCGTACTCAATTCCACTTTAGACGAGTTGTTACTCCAGTACAAAGCGATGGGGACACGCAGTGACATGCAGCTGTTAGGAGGCACACGGGAAGAACAGTTTAGAAACTGAGTGACAAGCGGCTGTCATGCAGGGTGTGTGAATATGTCCTATTTGTCTGGTCTGTGCTAGTCTTTGACAAGAGCAGCCAAGCTTACAGTAAGATGATGAATGTTACATGAACTCAGCAGAGGTCACAGTTGAAGTGTCAGACGCTCACATGGTAAGTTTAACATGGTGACACATCACACAGACCACTGCAGGTGGCATCCGTGTCAGTTTTATTTATGAGGAGATCCTCTGACATCTGAGCAAAATGGGTAATGAGGGATATGGGGTTCATGCTTGTGTAAAAGTCCAAAACTGCCGGGGCTCTATCTGTGCTCGCGTTCCATTCCTGTCACCTTCAGCCTTTAACATCACACCTGCGTTTCCATCCACTGTGAAAACCGATGATACTTGAAAGGAAAGATAGAGGGCCTACTCTTAAAAACCAAAGAACAAAACACCTGTGAAATGTAATTCCTCCCTGAATATGTTGTGGTGTTAAAATATATGTTGGCCATATGTTTGCATATTGTATCAATACATGTAACGGACCGAGCAGCCAATGATTTTGAGGTTCTATATTTTTTGAACAATACAGTTGTTTAGGGTAACGACTAGCAGCCCATTGTGGTTAGAAACTGGTGAATTTGTGTGTTTTGGTGTAGAGATTTGTTTTTTGAGATATGCATCATGATATATACTGATATGTGTTTGCATGTTGTATAAATGTATATAGTATAGGACTGGGCAGCTAATGATCTTTAAGTTGTCTTTATCTTGTTTTGAAGAAGAAAAAGTGGCTCAAGGTAATGACTAGGCATCTGTTCTGTAAATTTATGTATTTCTCTTGTATGTCTCTTTTTGAAAAACTATTTATTAATCACAATAAAGCCAAGGTGTATTACGCTCTCACGGTATGGTAGGGTTGGTTTAGCCATCCTAACCAGGTATATTGTATACAGTGTATGTATGTTTATATTGCGGTGCTAACACGGTAGATGTTTGTGTTGGGGTATGGAGGTTGATCATTTGGAGTGTCTTTCAATAACTTTTGTCTTTATTGTTTGTCCCTCATAAAAGGCAAAATCAATTCATCATTTTAAAAAAAGTGTTTTCCCAGGCTGGGTATAACGTTGTCTTGCAATCTGTTTTCAAACAGGAACGCTAATTATCTAGGAAGGCTACTATCATTACAGTAAGATCACTACATGTAGTAGTGCTGCCTGAGATACAGAGGGATATTAAAGATGATAGTCAATCTGCAATATGCACTTGCTGCAAACATGAACGTTTTTAGGGCAGTTCTCTTGGAGTCCCCACTGAACATCTGCCAAACCCATTACAGCTCACCCATGGAAGTCAAGGGAACCTTTACAGAAGTACAACTGTGCCATCTAGTGGACACACTAACAAAGACTAAAGAGCTGTACATTTACTTGTTTTTGATACATTACAGTAATCTCGTCCTTCATGAATTCATTTACACTTACTGTTAACACTCCCTCCTTTCATGCAGTGCATGGACAACAATGGAAGATCCACTGTAATGGGTAGTGAAAGTGGAATTATGAGACAGATTTCCAGCAACTGTGACAATATATAGAGAGATCCTCCCTCTTTAAATCCATCATCTGCATCCGTTGTGTTCCAGCCCCAGGCCGTGCTGGCCCTCATTAGGAGGCTCCAGCTGCATGCTGGCTGGGACAGTCATGGATGGAGGGGTTACTCTGATCTGATCCTCAATATGGATACTTGGGCAGATTCAGCTTATTCTGCCCAGGGTTTATAGACTAAAATTAGATGGAGATGGGGGGGGGGGTCTATAAACTGGCCACATGAGTGTACAGTAGATGGTTGTCAGCAAAATGTAGGAGAATCATTAGGAAAATAAAAATAAATGGATGATAATTATACACAACTTAACAGCCATTTTCAAATCCAGGTGTAAGGCGGTTCATTCTTCATGAATTCATTTACACTTAATATTAGATTTGGATTCTTGAGGGTTTGATTACATTTGCCAGTGACATCAAAATAGTAGAATATCTATTTCACAATTTTTAGATAGCTACAGCTAACTAGCTAGGTAACTAGCTAACAGACAGACATAGATAGATAGATCGATAGATCGATAGATAGATCGATAGATAGATAGATAGAGATAGATAGATAGATAAATAGATAGATAAATAGATAGATAGATAGATAGATAGATAGATAGATAGATAGATAGATACATAGATAACAGCAAAGTTTTCCAAGGTTGGAAGGAAGGGATTGCTCAGTAACAGTTTTACTTGCAAATTTATTGAAAAATGAAACATTTCAATTCAGAAAATATACTGTAAGCATGTACTTTCAAGTATACTGCAGTGCTCCTGAATGGGAGGTAATATGGTACTAACTCTGTAACAGATAGGTAAACAAGGTCAGATTTTTCTTTTAAGTTGGCCAAAGCTTTTCTATTAAGATGACCTGACTCGACTTCATCTGTAGAAAATACAATTTGAGCCCGCATGGGCGAACAGACGAGCATTTCAAATACATTTCATGGTCTCACAGTGTGAATTAACAAGTTTTCTCTGCATCTGACATCAGCGTGAGGCTGTGAAGGGACGGAAATTAATATTTTGTCGACACCAGTAGTTTTTAACTTAACTTTAAATATTTACAGAATAAATTAATGTCCAGCGTTACTTTATGCCCTCAGTGCTCATTTCCATTGTGGGCACGGATGCAGGACCCTGCTGTGGTGAGGGGGTTCCTGGAAACACACACACACACACACACACACACACACACACACACACACACACACACACACACACACACACACACACACACACACACACACACACACACACACACAAAAATGTTAAAAAAAAATGACTTACTTACTTCTGTACTTTAATTATTGATGTTTAATGAGAATGATATTAGGTGACTATGTTAGGAGAGAACTAGCTCATATCTGCTAAGGTGATGCCAACAGAGTGGCAGCTGCCTCACACACTAATCACCAACCCAACAGAATGGAGAGAATTTGAACTCAGATCATAACTTGGCCCATCTCTGCCTGCGAGATGCCAGAAAAACTACAATGCCAGTGTGTTACTGGGGCATGTATGCAAATAAGGAGAGGTGCTATTTTGTAGTCATTGAGTTGAATAGTGAGAGTTCTGTTGTTCAGGAAGGGGCTCTCCAGCCTCTGGGACACTGACATTAACTAAGCAAACACAATGGTTAAGTCTGTCAGTGTGTCATCCACACAAAACTCCTGCTCTCAGAATTCTCAGAATTCTCAGAATTTGTTATTTTTAACGTGCAACAACAGCTGGAAAGAGCTAAAGAATGTGCAGAGAGATGCTCTGTTTGTTCTACTGTATCATCATTTATAAAGAATAAAAGGACAGTAGCTAGCCACTTACAGTACCTTCGACCAATTGCGCAGCCACCTTCCTGTCTTCAGCGATGTAGAGCGAGGTAATGAAGAAAAACAGTCCTCCCAGGATCCCAACAAATGGGCAGATCAAAAGGCTGTACTTCAGACTGCGGAAGCTCCATTCAGGTGTTGCAGATTTAGATCTGCTTATAGCATCAGAGACCTACTGGCACAGGTGTGAAGACAGCTCAATGACACACAGTAAAAGTGGTTTACTCAAGCTCGCAGGAAGTACACGTTGTGTGAAAATTATTATAGGCATTTCTCACCGCTCCTACTAAGTAAGGACTCCCAGCATCACCCAGGAGATGAAGGACTGAAATCTGGAGAGCCTCAGCTGTGGACCTTCTGGTTGGCACAACAACATACTGAAGGAAAACATAAAATAAGCAACCTGTTAGCTTCAAGTTTTATTTGATTCACACACACAACACACACACAACACAAACACACACACACACACCCACACACACACACCACACACACACACACACACCACACACACACACACACACACACACACCCACACACACCACACACACACACACCACACACACACACCACACACACACACACACACACCCACACACCACACACACCACCCACACCACGAACACCCACCATTCAAACTCACCAGCAGTATATCAGCCAAGACAGCCCAGTTCAGTGATATCAATAATTCACCAAAGAAAATGAAAACCTGAAATGAGACATTTAAGACACAACTCATCAATAAATGAATTCATTATTCAATAATCACTTTAGGATTCACCTGCTGTTTGGTGCAACAGTCAGAGACTTCCCCTCAGTTAATGGATCACCAAAGTTTTTTTTATTTTGAGGGGGGCATGAGTGTGTGTATTAAATTCCATGGTAATCACCCAATAGTTGTCAAGACATTTCTCTAAAAACTAAAAATGTAAACCTCTTAACCCTCATGTTGTCCTTGGGTTAAACTGACCCATTTTCCTATATCAATGTTCTTTTTAACTCCCCAAAATAACATGATTGATTCCACACAACGCACTTTGGCAAGTACAAATCTCTACTATCATTAATTTTGGGGCGTCTTATTCCATTTTACAGCACTTGGAGAGAAAAAATTGAAGTGGTTTTGAAATAGTATTGAGTAAAAGTTGACATATTCCAGTCTGTGATTATACATGAACATCCGTTCTTTTAATTTTAGTCTAAATAATTCCTAATTTCTGCTTTTCTAACTCAAACATTAGGTATAATTTCCTATAAATGAGGTTTATGTACCATAAATTCCAAAAATAACTGTAAAACTACAGTTAATAAATTAGTGTTACATAGTGTTAAATGTCAAAAAAGTGACAAACATTGAAAAAAGTGTTAAAAAAAAGGGACAAAAACCTAAGAAAAAGTTAAAAACATCTATAAAAAGCGTCAACAAAAGGGTTAACTTTCAATTTTGACAGGAGGACAACACGAGGGTTAATGGCACTAGAGCTGAAGTAAGGGGACTTAATCAAAGTCACTAGGAGGATGGACAACATTGCATGGCAATCCTTCCAAAAATTGTTGAAATATTTGAGTCTGGAGTAGAGTAAAGGACTTCCATACGTACAAATGTATCATTCAGCTAGTGGACAGGAGTGAAGACACACATTTGTCTCTTACGTAAGTGGCGGGGATGCTTGCTGACGCCACAAAGATGGTGATGAAGAGGCAGGGAGCGGATCCCATCAGGCCCACTGCGCAGATGAGTGGGTCGGCATTTGGGACCTTGTCCCTAAACCTTCTGGATAATCCACTGCCGAGACACGCTCCCACAATGCCCGTCACCACCGTTACAGCACCGAAGATATAACTGTACAGGGAGCAGAGGCACACAACTTTGTTAAAACCGTTTCCATTTTGAAGGCCGTGATGTGAATGACGGGGGATGCTGCACCTGTCTATGGGGTTGCAGGGCTCCTGGACGCACGGCTCTCGGATCCCCTGGCTGACCTGAGCTCTGGACAGAAACGTAGGCATCCAGAAAGCCAGGGCTCCGGTGAGGAAGGCCGTGGCCGTCACTCCCAGTGACGACCACACATAACTTTTACTGGAGTCAAAGTAACAAACAAAAGGAGATTAAAAAATCATATCTCTGTAAACTTTGGTTTACATGCAAGGTTTAATTAGAGCCTGACCAGTAAATCTACATGTTTGATGTTTATGTAAAAAAAAAAAATTGATGATATATCATAATCTGATTTTTTAATACTCTAAATCAATATCTGTAATCGGCCCAACAATCCAGTATTAGCCAGATGTTAGTTTTCATGTCCTACTTTTTCAGAAGATATTTGACATCCTCCTTGTAAGAGCTCTGGCCTGCAACCCCCTTTCCGTGGGTTTCTGCAGCACCTCTGGGTGGGTTAGGGCAAAAGAAGACCAGCAAGAAGAGTCCCACTACACCCAAGATGGGAGTGATCTGATAACACAGAAACAAACTGTAATATATTTCACTCTGTATCTACCGTAAATCAGTGCTCAGCTGATATGACTGGTGATGGAACTGTCCTCACCGTGAGAGCCCAGCGCCAGTCTCCAGTCAGAGTAGCAACCCCTGCCCCTGTTATGTATCCAAGACCACTGAAAACACAGAATGGTAAAATCAACTATGTATTTATGATGACTTAAGATTAGCACTAGGGTACAACTGTCCTGTGGTGTTTAGAGAGAAAAAAAATCTCGTTACATGTTGATTTTACTTTGTTGGCCGAGTGAGACATCCTTTTGTTGTCATGCTTTATGTCTGAAAATGTAACTACTAAAACTGAAAATCTCTTGTATTTTTTCTGGGTTATAATAACCATCTTCATGCACCCAGGGAGACATACCTTCCCAGACACTCAAGGCTAAACTCCTCCCCTTTCACTATGTCAGGTAGTTCCTAATTACCTTCAAGATAGTGCAGTGGTTTGGGGCATGGTAACCATGGAGAAAGGAGGGGGGTTTCAATGTATAAAGTGAAGACTGCGGAGTTTACTCCCCAGTGAATCTCTGTACTCATGGGAGTTTATGTGATTGGCTCCGTGCGCAAGTAAAACTTTGTTAAAGCGACTCTGGACGGCGAAGAATCACTGGAGTCGAAGGTCCTTCGAGACGGAGGTCCTTCGAGTCGGATCCCAACATCCCTTCCTCTTCCCGGGTTTGGAACCCGAAAACCATGCACGGGGGGAGTCAAGAAATCTTGTTGAAAAGACCTCCAACTGAATTGTTGATCAACAGAGGCCGAGATTCTGCTGGTGTAGAGGAAGGGTGACGGGATCTTATAGTGGAGAGACAAGATCACTGGACTATAGTTGAGAAGAAAGTGACTCCAGTGATTCTTTGTCGTCTTTTGGTAAGAATGTTTCTAACACTTTGTTGCATAGTAAAGCATTTCAAAGGCCATGTTGTCCTTTCAAGTTTATGTGCTGCCTTGAACCTGGAAGCTCCAAAATCTGAGACGTCAACAGGACTAAAGCCGCAAAATTCTCATAATCCTTTTCACAATAACATTGTTTACTGTATTGTTAATCTTTCTCGTTAGATTTCCCCGCACCGTTGTTTGTAAATGAAATGCTGTTCTGTTGACCCTCACATCTCAACTGCTGGAGTTTCCTGCCAGCAGTGAATGCACCATTCATGTTGTATCCCAACAGTCCATGCTTTCTATTGCATTCCTGCACAACAAAACTTAAACTAATGGATTCAAATATGCAACAACAAACAGAAAAATGAAAACAGACAGTTGTGGACTTGAGATTGTGTTGGTTTCTGACCTTCCAACGGGGATAAAGAGGTAGAAGACACAGATCATGGCGCTCCGTTGATTCCCAACAAAGAGGTCACCGATGATTGTGGGAGCGATGGTGGAGTAGCTGGCCTCACCTATCCCGACCATGGCTCGCAACAGCATCAGAAGCCAGAAGTACTAAAGAAATCAAGACAGCAGCATTCTGTAGAAGCAGTTCAAACCAAAAAGATCCTCTTACTGTTTAACATACACCAGTCTTATTTCTCTTATTGTTTTTCTCTATATTACTTAATGTTTAGATCCATGCTGTACATTAAACCAACAAGAATTACTGTGTTGACTTGTGTAATATTTGCACATGAGATTTGCACATTTGCCATGTCATTAGACATTGATGACTTACACAGAAACATTTATTGAAGCTGGATCGAGGAGACTAGGGATCAGCAGTACATGTCAACCACAGTGTCGTGCCTGCCAGTGTTATGCCATCCACCTCTGAAGGTTACTTCCTGTAATTTAACCCTGGTCCCTAATCAGGAAACCATGATTACTCTAAGTTAACCTACGTCATGTTGCATGTTCCTCGGATCACATGCAGGACATTCTATGTGGAGATAGTCTGTCCAGGACAAAGTACAGCATATCTCCTACGACCTGGGTGTCCAGGAGGACGAGGAGTCAGCACAGCTGTTATCACCAGCGCCAACTTGTCCTCCCACAAGTTAGTAAGAAGGAAAGTTCTTTCACATTTATAGCCTGAGGGATAAGTTCCCCGACTATCAACTTCCCATCTAATACTCCATGCACTGACATTCAGGGACATCTGTTTAAGCGCATGATGTGTAGAGGAAGAACAACTCGCTACTGGCAGCAGGAAGTGACACCTTGTTCCTTTTGCTTCTCTTCTTGTTTCTTGCAGTGTATGTGGACACATCTATTTCTCACTTACCGACTCAGTGACAAAAGAGCTGCCGAGTGCAGTCACAAGCCACACACCCAAACCACCAATCATGATGTATTTCCGGTTGTAGCGGTCCCCCAGGTAGCCAAAGAGAGGGGCCAAAAGCAAGAAACTGCAGATGAAAACTGTCAAGAGAATTAATAAGAATGAATAATTCTGAATAATGTATAGTGCATTAACTCAGTCATTTCCAATTAATGAAGGAATCCCACACTTGTGAAACTTTTCAAAATAAATGTGTGCGTGTGTATCTGCCTTGCAATAACCCACAGTGCTCTGCAATTCACTTGCAGCACATGTTGCATAACTGCATCTTAAGTAAGGATGGTAAAATGGGGACCTTCCAAAAATGTGTATATGTGTATGAGTGTTTTCGGCATCATCATACCTGTCTGAATAAGTGCAGCTGTGCTGTCACTTATAGAGAAAAACTTCTGAATGTTGGGAAGGACACCTATATGACAATAAAAACAATTAATGTGTAAGCGTACAAATTTAGACGCAATATATAGTGTTTGTGTAAAGGCACGACATTGTCACCTGACCTGCTATTGTGTACCGTTCGGTGTAGTTGAGCAAGTTGACGTAGCAAAGCACAGCTACGGCTACATAGGCGCGTCTAGGTGAGATGGCTGGTTTCTCCTTTTCCTCTGCCTTTGGTGTGAGTGATGAAAGGCTGTTCACAAAAGAGCCATAATGTATACTCGAGCCAGAGCCCAGACTCTTCCTGGGGACCGGTCTGTCCTTTGGCTCCATAGTGAGCAGCTCTTTTCCCCCTGGAAATAGAAAATAAGTTACCTAGATTTAGAGAAATCATTTACCCTCTGCATTCTCTCCAAAGACGATAATGTAGTGTGTGTGCACAGCGGTTCGGAAACGAGTCTTATTAGACCACTCAATAAAGCTCAGTGACAGGACGGAATTATGCTTTTTTTTTAGAGTGGGGGACATTAACTTTTTAAAGTGGATACAAATGACAGCTCCTCTTTATAATAACCTGTGATAACATCACAGTACAATAAGTGACCGACTCTATTCCACTGTTCATTCGTCTACCTGGGACACGGTGAGATGTGTAACACATTTCCCCACAAGCAATCTAGTTAGGGGGGAAGCAGTTCATGTGGTTTGTGGAAACACTTTAGAAATAGTCCTTAAGACATATACGGTAATTACACAACTATGTAAGAACAAAGCTTTGCAATTGTGTCAAAATGTCAGAGAAAGGAGAAGAAGAAGTTCTTACCACACCATAGAACAGTAGATAATACATGTATGGGATTAATTAGACTTCAGAGCTCATTATACATATAAAGACTAAGAGTGTACAGTGTAAAATTCTGACACATATCATCAAGTTAAAGACTACTTCATAAACATATGCATAGGTTAGATCAAAAAGCAGCAAGACGAGAAATGTAAAAGACAAAAAATTGTAAATAAAAGCATTTTAGCGGCTATATTCAAATGTGGTGTGAAAAGCCCTGATGCACTCAGAATTGCAGATAGCGCAATGTCAACAATGACACTATTGTGCATAAAATATTTTCTCTAAACAACATAGTGGAATACAATCGCACCAATACCAAAAATAGACTTGCCTACTTGTTGAAGAAGTCTCGTTTGTGTTATTTTTCTCAGTTCATTCCATGCTTGCAGTTGTTAGAGGAAGGTGTAGCTCCCAGTGTGCCTCTGAGTCGTGAAGAAGCTAACTCAGGCCTCAGCTCTAACATGCCTTGAGAGATATTAAGTTAGTGAAGGGACCAGCCCACTCTGGGTTGGTCCTATGCTTTCACACAGATCTGCACTGTGATGTAATGCTGATAACAAGCCACACATGCTCATCTTATATATTTTTGCTTTTTAAATTCTTTTTTATAAAAAGCAGAAAATGGTCATGTTAAATAGCATTATGTGCTCCAGGCCTGATGAGTTTAACAGCTTTATACACACAGCTCACACAACAGAAGGACAAAAGGGCGAAGATAGTGCATGTGGGTGTCAGCGATAGACGAATATGCTATGGCTTTTTTTTTTAGCAATGGTTCTGTGGTTGAAGCAGGAAATGTTTATATATTTGGATTTCTAATATGTCAGACCAAATTTGTCTTATTGGGGAACGAATAACTAAAACTAGGCCTACTATCAACTTTTAAAATGGTTGTCATCATGGACTAAGAAGTGTGTGCCAAAATACACAATTTGAATTTTCTAATAACATGGAGGATGGGACATTTTAATTAGAGCGTCCCATTAGAGAACCACGAAAACTTCTACCTTTGTGTTTTTCATTTAGTCTCAGCAAAACTTTGTTAGAAAGCCACTCAGCTGTTTAACTGGTGACACTGCCCTGGTCATTTATGTTCAGTTTCATATTGCATTCCTATGTATAACAATAATGTAGCCGTGTTAAAATGCTGAATAGCCTTCACTTCAGCAGTCAAGTCAGGTTGTGACTGTCAAAAATGGATCCTTTGTCCCTTCCATGGAAAATTATTTGTTTTCATTTAGAATGTCCAGTACAGATATGAAGGGATTTTAATCTGTGATGTGAAAGATTCATGTCTACACAAACTTCATCAGTGATCATTCCTTAAATTTCATCCTCATAAACTTCCACCAAAACAAAGTTCCTCTTCCACTATTCACATGAATTCAAGATTCATTTTTGAACAACTGAGCCAGATGTGTTATACTGAACTTAACTTATGCCAAATGGTCCTTTACCATTTTCAGCTTGCCATAGTTATCTTCAGAACAGCTGGTTACTGTCAGATAGTGGAGCTTCAAATCTTTAACATCACATTGGGAAATAAATGCCTGTTTTCTCAAGAACTGACCTAGAGAATTACTAAGGTATTATTATTATTAGTATTTAAGGAATGTAGTAAATGTAATGGGAAGTACAACCAAACTTTTTTGTTGAGGGCTGTTAGGCTGACAGCTGTCGCCACCTAGTGTCTATTTACATTACACTGGGGATCATTTACAAAAAAAGATGCAGAGTTGTGTGATTGTGTATGATTTCAGACCTTCAGAGTGAGTCTCATCCAGTGAGATAAGGGATTTAATGGAGAAATTATGTATAAGTGCATCACAGCGAATAAAGCAAATTCTATAGCTACACATTATGTGGGGCCTATCCTTTGTCCAAGACAGGCCCTACACTAGTTCTCCACACAAATCTAATTCATATTAGAACCATTTACCCCAAACAATATACATGACTCTGCATGTACGCTACACAACATCATCAATTGTCAAAACTTGTTAATTATTTTCATGTTCTGGGCCTACTGCAAAAGGATCCACTGTTATCTCAAAGAGTTCCAATGTGTGATGGATCTTTATCTAATCTGGCAAGACACGTGGATCTCATTCAGTTTTTTCATTTAAACACACACAAAAAACTACATTTTTTACCCCAAGAAATGCCATGACACTATTTATGAACATGGTGGCTGAAATCAAGAAATCTGATTGGTTCATAGCCATGGTATAATAACCAACGGAGTTGACGTCCAACTGCTGTGCACATGCGCATCACGTCTGAGAACAGAAACTAGATGAACTGACAGGCTACAGCGGGTGCCACAGAGGGGCGCTGTTCATCTGCACACACACGGTCATATAAATCAGCAACGTCTCCCTTCAAATGTATGCTTTATTCACAATATTTTCACTGCTTTACCTTGCCGTTACGACGGGAACTGAAGCCGTTATCTAGCTTAACGTTACTGTCGTCAAAGCCACCAGACTCCATTGACAAAAACAATAATTTTACCTCCAGAAAACGGAGATGCTGTTCTACTAGCACTGCCTCGATTGGTTAGTTGCTGGTTTATTGCTGCCTCGGTCGGTTGGTTAGTTAGTTAGCTAGTTCGTTAGTTAGTGTTACTATTTGCCATTCTTTAAAGTTAGCCCTATGCATTAGCCTAAGCAAAATACATAGTCAGTGCTATAATAGCTGCTAATACAGGCTAAGCTAACGTTACCTGCTCTGCGTTCCATAGCAACCACCTCCTATAGTGCCGCCAGCCAGCCCAGGAGGGCCTAATGACTTGTTAACATTATTATTTAATAATACAAATCTATTTAAATTGGAATGTGACTATAACTGTTATATTGTCATAACATTACTTTTTACCAAAGCCTAACTAAATTATTAACGGTACAGGTTGTAAAACTAAAATGCACACCATTAACGAAGCTAATGAAGCTAACCCTATTTGTGTCTTTGCCAGTGATTTGAACTTCTTATGCTCTCTCACCATTCTTGGATCTTCATCAGCATGCCAGCCAACGCAGGAGGGTGAGGACACACTGCTGGCAATGTCCAACAGTATACATGAACACCTTGAACAACCTCATAGTCTTGTGATTGTGTTAGTTGATTTTAGCAGTGTGTTTGACATCTTCCAACCATCTACTGGTGGGCCAGCTGATCTCAGGGTTGGTCCAAGGCTCATTCTATGGATCCTGGGTCATGGACCTCCCCTATGTCTATAAATACAGGGCCCCTGAAATGATGTGGTTTGTCTCCCTATTGCATAAATGTCGAGCATCAGTCTCCACTCACATCTTTTCTAAGTATGCATATGATACAGCCTTGGTGGGGCTCCTTAAGCCTGACAGCTCATCATTGGGTGGTTTTAAGAGAAAGGAAGGAACAAAATTAAATGGTGTTTTGACAATTTCATGGAGGCCAATATGTGACTAAAACAAGGGAAATGGCCATAGACGTCTTTAAGGAGAAATCTCACCAAGGTTAACAATGGCAATAATCATTCACAGGGAAACATATTGACTTTACAAGTTAGACGGTCTTTATTTTATTTTACTTTATTGTTTTATTTGTGAGGGACATGATTGTTGCAACAAATCTAAGAGATGATTGAATTCGAAGAACTGTCCAGAAGATGGCAGTAATACATCGATCGGGATGCCGACTGCTGTAAAATCATAACGACGAAGAAGAACAACCAGCAGCCGGCCGTAGCAGGAGAAGGCGACGAAGAAGAATGACGAGAATGCTAAACGGAAAATAGAGGGGACGGAGTACAGTTTGGTGAACGAGAAATTAAGGCTGTTACCTAAAAATATTACAATTGAACATAGCGGCATTGCATTTGCTAAACTATGACAGAGCCTCAGTCAGTGCTGTTACTCAGGAGACAGCTTGCAGGTAATTAAAATTGGTGTTAACTGGTGCTGGCTGGCTAACGTTAGCTAACGATTGCACTTGAGCGAACGCTGCCGTTAGCTGTGTTTCAAACTGTTATTTCTCACTAAAACGTTACTGTCCCTGCGTTAAGGTTATAGCAGTTAATGTCGAGACACATTTCTCTCGAGAATTAAACGCCTTGACAATCAAACGCCTTCAGTGTTTTGGGAGACCAGCTCATTTAGATGTTTTTCGACGCTCCTTTCTAATTTCAGTTGAAAGCCGCTGTCAGAAGTCCCAACGACTTTCTACACTGGGCTGCTAAAAGCAGTTAGCCTAGCGTTAGCCTCGACTGAGTCGATGTGTCTGTTTACATCTATTTTAATCGGCATAACAAGTGGCGTTTTCCATTTATTAGACATGGCGTTTGTTAGTTATGTGACCAACGTGGTGTATGTTATTTATGCACATATTTAAGTAACGTTTCACCAGCTAGTTGACCCAGATTCTCTTGCTAACCACATTGAATAATTAACGTATTTAGCCAGCTCTATGCTACAGTTAGCTAGCTAGTGGCTGTCACCGTTGATCCTCAACACTGAAGCTAACAAACTAAACGGTATTCGCTATTTTAGCAGAGTCAGCTCCGATTTAAATTTAGCAACCCTAATTTTAGCATCACTCCGAAAGCAGTGAGTCCTGAGACGTTTGAGTTCGTAACGTTTGCACCAATGTTAGCTAGCTACATTTCAGGTTTCGGTTAAGATTGCATTTATCACAAGAAACCTTTCAGGGACATAATGTGCTCCTTTGTAGTTTTCAAGCTATTCTGTTTATAGGGATTTGTAATTGAGATTTTTGAGTGAGATTTGATTGAAAGGAGGTAACGTTAATGGCATACGTTTAAGTAATCAAGCGATAACCTCAACGTGTCAGACTTCACTTGTAACACAGAGGCAGCTATTTTAAAACGTGACTGTATGTTTTTAACTCCTGTCTTACTTTAGGTTGTGTCCCAGCTGCCTTTGAACATGCTGTGGTCAGGCTCCTACATAAGAAGCCTAATCTTGACCCTACAGTGCTGTCCAATTTTAAACCAGTCTCTTATCTTCTTTTTCTTTCAAAGGTTTTAGAAAAAAATGTTTTTATACAGTTACAAGTCTTTTTACAACTGAACTCTGTTTTTGAAAAATTCAAATCTGGTTTTCGATCACGTCACAGCACTGAGTCCGCACTGTTGAGGGTACATAATGACAATGCCTTGTCCGTAGATGCCGGCAATCCTACTGTTTTAGTCCTTTTGGACCTCACA
>NC_045745.1:5536185-5537246 GCF_008692095.1 Etheostoma spectabile | reverse complement strand
CGTTTGACACAGTGGACCATGCAGTCTTTCTCTCTCACCTTGAGAATTGTGTAGGCATCAGAGGCTCGGCACTGAAATGGTTCAGCTCCTATCTGTCAAATAGGAGCTTTTCTGCTATGATTTGGTGACCTCTCCTCGTCAGTTGCTTCTCTCTCTTGTGGGGTACCACAGGGATCCATTCTTGGCCCTATTCTGTTTTCTTTATAAATGCTGCCTTTAGGGGCGATTATAGGAAAGCACAACGGGGCGGCTGTGGCTCAGTGGTAGAGCGGTTGCCTGCCAATCAGAAGGTTGGTGGTTCGATCCCTGCCCCTGCAGTCATTGTCGAAGTGTCCTTGGGCAAGACACTGAACCCCGAGTTGCTCCCGGTGCTGCGCATCGGAGTGTGAATGTGTGTGAGTGTTTATCTGATGAGCAGGTGGCACCTTGTACGGCAGCCCCGGCCACAGTGTATGAATGTGTGTGAATGGTGAATGTGTCCTGTATGATGTAAAAGCTCTTTGAGTAGTCGTTAAGACTGGAAAAGCGCTATATAAATACAGCACATTTACAACCTAATATAATAATTTTTTAATTACTATGCAGATTTGCAAATCTATTTGCCTTTGAAAGCAAATGACAGTGTCACACTAAACTCCCTGCTTAGTTGTATCAGTGATACTAAGTTGTGGCTTTCAGACAACTTTCTTAACTTTACTGAAGGTAAAACAGAGTGTATTATTTTCAGTACTCCAGGCATGCAGATTAATCCAGCTTTGATGGCATCATACACTAGATCAGCTGTCAAAAACTTAGGGGTTACTTTTGATTGCAGCATGAAATTTGTATAAGGAGATCAGTTATGTTGTTAAAATGAGCTTTTTCCAGCTTGGTCTGCTGGCTAAAGTTAAGCCTTTTCTGAGCAGGCACGACCTAGAAAAGGCCATTCATGCTTTTATTAGTTCAAGGTTGGATTACTGTAACGCTCTCTATGTTGGTCTGAATCAGATGTCCATCTCACGCCTTCAACTTGTGCAAAAATGCTGCTGCTCGCTTTTTAACAAATACATCTAGACGTGCAC
>NC_045745.1:5522039-5536175 GCF_008692095.1 Etheostoma spectabile | reverse complement strand
CTCCCGTTCTCTACACCCTGCATTGGCTCCCGGTGCGTTTTAGAATAGACTTTAAGATTTTATTGTTTGTTTTTAAGGCTTTAAATGGTCCCGCCCCAGAGTATTGGTCTGAAATTGTAATTTTGCAGGAGCACAACCGGTCATTGCGGTCTTCATATCAGTTGGTTTTAGAAGTCCCAAGGTCCAGGTATAAACGGTGGAGGGATCAGGCTTTTGCAGTTGCTACCCCGAGACTCTGGAACAAGTTACCCCCCCTGATATTTGCACTGTTACAGATGTTGCTCTTTTTAGGTCCAAACTCAAAACCTATCTGTTTAGTCTGGCTTTTTATACGTAGCAGTGGTGTGACAAGTTCATTCTTTTGTTTCTTTGTAACCTTTTTTGATTTGACTGTTTTTATGTTCACTCTTTCTATTGTATGATATGATCTTACTCATTCTGTAAAGCACTTTGGATACCTGTTGGTGGCTGTAAAGTGCTTTATAAATACATTTTTGATTGATTGACTGTAAAGTTAGTGTGCCAAATAACTGAGAAATTGTACATCTCTAGAAAGCACTCATAGAGAAAACCTCTGCCAATGATTGCCAACAAACAAATAATAAAACATGTTTTGAAGTTAAAACGTCTTCTTCTCAATCTAGGTCTGCACCAAAAACTACCATGAGATACAGATTCTCAGAGAATTAATTCCCCAATCCAGTTAATGTATTATTGTGCATTTCAAATTAAATCAGACTCATGACCACTGAGCTACGGCCATATAAATTGCAGCTAATATTCTATGGAATATTAGAAAATGAATGACTTTTTGGTGTCTAAAAATGTTGCATACAAATTTGATGAAATGTGGTGACAAAAGTTTCTCAAAGTGACAGAAAATGTGTGAAGGGGGCAAATATTGCATGTGTGTTGTAATCTAGATTTCTTGAATCTAGGAAGGAGAGAATTTTTCTTTTATGCCTACCTGTTCAGAAGTTAGAGTAAAACATAAGGTTCTTTTAAATGGCAACATACCAGCATTATCTACCAAAAGTGAATTAGTTCATCCTAGACTTCTTGTGTAACATTTAGCTACATTTTATAGAAGTGTTTGAGATGTCATGGTAACCAACAATTGCAAATGGGACCAAAATCAGAACCTCTAAGGCAGTGCAAACCCCAAAGGGTTTCATCTATCACATCAGAGTGACTGTCACACTTTCACTCTCAGCATTTTGCCTGAAACCACCACCAGCCGGCCTTTCACATTATTTCTGATTTGGGGCATAATCAGTATAATTTATTATTGGTTGTGGTTCAGTATGTAATGATTATTTGACCCATAATGCAAGTTGAAATCTTGCTGTAAAGTTAGAAGTTGCAAAGTGCAATATATATCTGGAGATTATCCAGTGAATGCGTGAGTATGAGTTGGCTTTGGACTATTAGGGTGGTGTGCGGTTTCAGCAACATGCTGCTAATATTCACCCCCAAAACAAGGCCACCTAAGACAAGACTTATCTTGTTGTCCCAGTAGTCTACAGAGAAGCCCGTCACCTAAGCCTAGTAAATGTACTCTAGGCACTATGATATGAGCCAGTGCCCACTGACTTTGTTTTTTTGCATTTGTTTTTATTTCTAGAGCTGAACAAAAACCCAGTGGAAGGATTCTCAGCAGGCCTTATCGAGGACAACGATCTCTACAGATGGGAGGTCCTCATCATCGGGCCTCCAGACACACTGTAGTAAGTCTATCACAAGCTTCTTTTACACAGCTTGTTCAGGATGGGAAAAAGCAGCTTTCTGATTAGCCAAAGTCACTAATAACTTACAGAAAAATTGCGCACAATAGTCTACCTTCTGTTCCACTCACTCTCTCCCTTAATCACAAATGAGTGGGTGCCGCAGCGCCAACACCATGTATGTCCTCTCTACTGAAAATGCTGCTGCTGTAATGCATAAAGTTGTCGGTTAGTGGGTCCGGTCTGGTTCATGTGGTTGAATAACGGTGCAGATGGGCTCACAGGTACTAGATGGCGACGCTGTTGTGTTACACGCATAGAACACGTCTCACCTCTTTTGCTCCTGGAATGCCGGCGTGCTATGTGAATTCACACACCGGGGCAGCGTTATGCAGCCTTTGCTTGATTCTGTGTGAATAAACAGAGCCGGCAGAATGGCAGACCTTCATTGCGGCGCTATTGTGGAATCTTTCTGTGAAAGGGTCCTATACACAGTATATAGTAGGAGGAGAGATGTATTCTTATGTTCTTAATGCCTCTATTGCTTTGGATGTTTTGAAACTTGCACAAAGTTCACCTATTATATTAATTTTTGTCTTTGGTCTTTTTTTTTTGTTCACAGTGAAGGTGGTGTGTTTAAAGCTCATCTGACATTTCCCAAAGACTACCCTCTCAGGCCACCTAAAATGAAATTTATCACAGATATTTGGCACCCTAATGGTAGGTACATGTGTAGCTCACTGTGAAAAATAGTAAGACCTGTTTGAGGAAGTGGAGGTTACATCTCTCTCAAAGATATAAATATATTCTTGTGTTCCATTTTAGAAATCTTGAGGATTTTGCCTTTTGCGATGTGTTAATAACAAGAAATATTCCCACACGATGACTTAAATGAGAGTTTAACGGGATAGCGTTAGTTCATAATCTTCAGCTTTCTTTACAGTAACAGTCGGGGGAAACCTTTTCTGCACCAACGTCAGTAAGAGTCTACCAGAGTCACTTCAAACAGTTGTTAAAACAGATACTTATTAGATATTATTACTGAAATGAGTAGCGCAAGGTTGGATATAAATTATATTTTAGTCACTATTATTAAAAAGTAATGTTACAGCTTTTGTTAAAGTGTGTTTACTAAATGCATTTGACCGTTATTAATGAAGCATCAGCATCAACCGCTCTATGAAAAAGAGAGTGCACCCTTTGCGTTTTTGCACATGTTGAATTTAAAATAAAATTTTCTTTTTGTGTTATAATGCGATGCTAATGATTTTTTTTTTTTATTCTTTTTTTTAAGCTTTATAAAGTTAATGCAATTCAAATAAATTACGTCATGCAGAAAAGGACGAGACTGATGGCCTGGAGTGGCCATGTAAAAATGTAGATGCCCTTCCAGTGCCTTAGTGGTAGCTGTTCACTCCCTGTTGCAGAGCTTTTGAACAGAACTTGATTAGCTTTGCGAGGAAGAATGGGAAGGAATTGGACTGTTGAGGTGGGCTGATAGATCTTTCCACATACTGTAGACTCACGGCTGTAACTGCTACCAAAGGTGCCGCTGCTGAAGATTGACTCAAAGTGAAGGCAGATATTTTTCATAGGCATTGTCTATAAACAGTATCATTATTCAGTTTGTTAGCTGATTGGCTAAATGTCATATAAATAAATGCTTATTAAACACGTAAACATCATTATAACAAGGCTTTTTCTGCTTAATAAATTATATTGTACATGTTGTGTTTTTCCTTCCAGTTGACAAGAATGGAGATGTATGTATTTCTATTTTGCACGAGCCTGGGGAGGACAAGTACGGCTATGAGAAACCTGAAGAGCGCTGGCTGCCTATCCACACAGTGGAAACCATCATGATTAGTGTTATCTCGATGCTGGCAGACCCAAATGGGGACTCCCCAGCCAATGTGGATGCTGCAGTAAGTGTCTTTGTTGATTAGAAATTGTATCTGAATCAAACAAATGTGCTTTTCTATTCAAAACAAAATATATCTAATGGTCATTTCATCCTTTTCAAAACACAACATTCTGTCACATCCAAGAATTGGCTCATTTATGTTTTAGATGGCATTAAATAGTCATGAATGAAAATACGTAAGTAATAAATATATAGGAAATTATGATGAAATTGAAAAAGGGAGATATGAAAATGAATCCACTCAATTGTCTTTGCCTTTTTTTTATCTGCAGAAAGAGTGGAGGGAGGACAGACACGGAGCATTCAAAAGGAAAGTTGCCCGTTGTGTACGAAAAAGCCAAGAGACTGCGTTTGAGTGATATTTAGCAAGGATCTAGCTTCATGTTTTCAGGGCAAGTATTCTTGACTTTAACCCTTTTAAACCCTTTGGTTCACCAATCACTAACTTCAGCTGTTCAAAGATGGCTACCTGTTGCATCCGGTACATTTTGTCACTCCCCAATGTGAGTCGAGTGCAGATTTGAGTTGCGCATGCGTCACTTTGCGACAAGTAGCACACAAGATGCTAACGAGACACTTCTGTAATGTCAACCCAGTAAAAATAGACGTACTTAACCAAGTTGGTTCACTGCTAGCTCCAAGTTAGCATGTTTGTGGTGTAGTGCTGTTGAATTGTATTGCGTCATATAGAGTGATGACTCTGTTGTTTAGCCTACCTTGATATATATAAATAGGATGGACAAAAAAACAAAAACAACTTTCTGTATAACACAATAAAGTTGGACAGCATCAAAACATACAGGCTCCAAAAGAACGATAGAGTTGAATCAACAGCTGTCTTAAACAAAATAAAACTTACCGTTTTATTCAATTTGAATGCAGTCCTGCAATCAGTCTTCTAAAGGTACCATTGATGAGCAGGACTGCTATGTACTGCACTGGATTTAGCTAGGTGTGCCTATGGCTGGATACCAATTTACGATACTTTTAGCCAATAAGCATGCAGCATGCTCTTACCAAGATTTAATAACACTTGTGATTGGCTGCTAATGTTATACGTTGTATAAGTATGTTTGTAAAGAGCCTGGAAAAAAAAGATATGTACAGTGATGTAATTCATTTTTGTTAAAATGGATTTTATAAAATTTGGACTCGAAAAAAAGGATCGTTCAGGAACAGCTAGCGAAGTCAAGGTATGGAAATTTTTTTAAATGTACCCAACCTTAGGTCTGCCAAATAAACCCAATTTAATTGTTCCCATGTTATTGAATTGTTGCCCGTAGAGATTTATTACCAGTGTTTTAAACTTAAATTTCCCCCTTATGGCTCTCTTGCACTATAAACTAGCATTACACTTACAATAAGTTGAGTTACCACTTGTTTTGCACGGTTTTTAAGATTTTAAGATAATTGTAAAAGGCTGATGGGTGTTGCTGTGTTGTCTTCTATGGCTGTTAATGGACCAATGGACCAATTTTAACACTACTACGACCACATACAAACCAATCCTTGATGCTTCTGTTTGTTTTATGTTATGTTATGTCAAGTAAGTTAGGTGATATTTACTTGATTGTGGCATTAGAAACTAATTTTGTGAAGGTATTACTGGCCAGTCTTGTATCTGTTAAAGTAGTCGTCTTACGCCGTGGTCTAGGTGCTATACAAAAATTTTGTTTTGGTTATTTTTTTGTGTTCTTTCCCACAGGTCTCCAATTGAAAATCAACATGGCACTGTTTCCTGCACTCTTCCACCCTGTCGCCAGGCTAGTCCTCCTTTTGTTTTGGCGCAAACAGACTGGCTACTGTAGGCTGCAATAGAACAGAACAGTGACTACCAAGGCTGACAGAAAAACAACCGCCAAGCAAGTGCCAACTCAAAACAACAACAACAAAACCCAGAAGATGATAAAACATTTTTCAAGTCTATGAACTGCTTCAACATTCAGGAAGATATTGTAAAGACATGTATATAGCACAGACTAAACCGGATAATATATAAACTCCCCTTCCATCCATCAATACACTTAGACCAAATGAATAGTGCTGGTTGAAATAGTCTGTCCATATTTCCTCTCTCAGCTCCAGCATGCATTCATTCTCTTTAGATAGTTTGAACAGGTCTTAATATAAAGAGAATTGGGATGCTGTTGGAGGAAAGTCACCCGTGAAGAGCTTGATTGGTTCAAGCTGATGAATGACGTGACTGATGGAGGGAATACTGCCATATTAGAATACACAGCAGCTTTAACACACCCAGAACTCCACTTCAGATGTGTACCTGTATGAGTTTTTGTTTGTTTTTTAATCCGTTCTAAGTCTTAACCATCCGGCTCAGTCCACTGAAGAAAGGCAACATACCCCTTCATATGTGTGCATGCTCAATTTTGTTAATCTTTTTTCAAAAGTGCCTCCTAATAAAATGCTTGGCCACTTCACCCTGCATTGAACAAGTGTTAAAAAATGTGGAACTAAGAGAGAAATTGTGTACCACCTATGTATTTAATAGCCAGTACACAGGGAATCTGTCTAATTAGCGTATTACAACAATTTGGTGTAGCAATAATGCCCCTTGTATGAAGTGTACACATGTTAATTTTTCATATCCTGATACAATTTGAGGTCCTCTTCTCCGATAATCTGTTATTTTAGCAGCCTCTCTTTTCCTTGTCTTTGTTGTCTTTAGTAGGAATTGCTATGCATGCTTTATTGAATTCTTTTTGTTTTTTGCTGAATGTTTCTGGGATTTCGTTTGCGATTGTTTGAGTGTTTGTGTGTACTGTATGGGTGCCCATTTAGTTTTGTCGTTTTCCCCTTGATCCACAATCTCACAAATTATTCTGCTCACTGACCTATGGCAGTTTGGCCTAATGTACAAAGACAAAAATACTGATGTATATTTTTCATGTTATGAAACCTGTCACCTGTAGTAAGTTCTTCTAAAATATGACTTTTTTTTCAATATTTACGTGCGTATTTAATTCAGGTGTGTTTTGGATACAACCTTAATTACATATTGCTCACGGTAGATGACAACAGAAGCTTTTCATGTAGGCAACGTGGTTTATTATAGTTTAAACTTTACCGCCATCTGTTTTTTCAGCAAGAGCACTCTTCAAATCATATATTTAGATTATATTACAATATTCTTTACATAGAGTTTATCGTTGTTTTAGGGTAGTGTTTCCTAAACTTTTTACAGTCCCAAACCTCTTCAGACTCTAAACCTTCAGCCCCCCCACATACTCCCTACTTCACTTTGTCCCCATTTAGGAACCAACGATCTAGAGGATTTTGTCTGCTTTGCTAATCCACTGTTTTAATAATAATGTATACTTTATTAATCCTGCAATGGGAAATTACAATTCACACTGTTCTTATTACACTAAGGCCTGAATTACACACACACACATGCTCAGTACTTATACATATGTTTTTTTTTTCAGTCCCTAAATGAACCCAGTGTCCAGCTGATGGCATTTGAATTGTGTTCCAAACTGACTCCCATATTATCTTGCTTTTTATTTACCATCTGCTCAAGTAACTTATATTTAATGTTCCAGTAGGAAAGTGAGCTTCAACCATTACATAGGTGAAACACAACTTAACATAACTTATTTCCACCGTACAGCAATTTGATAAACAACGGGTATCTTCACTGATTTCGGAGATAGAATCTCAGTGAAAATGTGATTAGCAGAGAAAACAATAGTTTTCATATATAAATGTATTATTTAGAAAATAGTACAGCATTGTTTATTGTCTATCTACTCTATTCTTAAAATTTGCATCTAGACTATTTTTATTTTTATTTATTTATTTGATTAGGACAATGCACATTAATGAACATTTCTGTAAATGCACCAGTGTTAGCCAATTGGCTAGTTTTCAACTGTAGTCCTACCTAGGATGCATGTCTTTTATGAAGGCTATTAACCTGATCATCTGTTACCTCTGTCGAGTTTCATTAGCTACATTAGTGAACTTCACCTTGGAGGTAGTAGTTTAGCAGGAGCACCTGAAGGCAACACGTTTGACAACCATTGACCAGTTTCAACGCACGTACTGTTTTGTACAGTCTATGCACCCATACTGTACTGCTGTGGGTCAGAAACCCCTTAACTTTAGGTTCTCGTCAGTGGAGACCATCCTCCATAATCTCACGCTCACAATAACATTCTGAGAGACTGAATGAGTTGGAACCTTACACGGTTACAGTCACTGGTTGGCACTTCGGAATCTTGTCTTGTAAGTGACAGAGAAAATACCAACTTTTAGCCTGTAGTATAGAAAATAATAATCATAATGTCAATTAAACCAGGTGTATAAAAGTAGCAACTCAAATACTATTCCGTGTAAAAAGAACATAAAGCGTCATGTGATAATGTATCAATTAACGTGTTTTGAGCACCACTTGAACGCAGCACCACTGCCTACTAGCTACACTCTTCGTCATATCGCGATAGAGACCATCAGGCCACGGAGCTAACGCTGAGCAACATGGCGGAAGGTATGCGAATGTTATTTATTTATTTTATTTTTTTCCTTTACTATTCGGTACACTCCTTGCTATCGTATGCTTGTCGAACTGTCAGCCTGAATCAACCAGCTAGGGTCTTGGTGTTCAAGCCGTGCCTTGCCAGCGGTTGAGAGTATGAAGCGGTGCCAGCAGTGAAGCAGCTCTGTCGCTAGCTCCGGTTGAGGTTGCTAGCTGAAATGTAACCCATAGCTAGCTAGCCGAACCGGACAAGAGATGTTGGAGGGTTGGACTGTGGGGAAGAATTCTTGTTCAGGCAGATTGCTGGTTTGCTACGTACAAAAAAACCCTAATGTTAACTTACAGAATTGGCAGGCAATGCTGGTTTTACGGTTTAGCTAACGTTAAGTATCAACGTCATGGACCACATCAAACATTATCTAGCTATACCGTTAATTTCGTTTACAGTTAACGGTCGCTGTTATATTCATTGGAGATAGTTTTTTTCTTTTCTTTTTTGTAACATCATTTGATACGGGACTGGAGACTTCCCAGGACATGGTAGCTGTCATTCCCTGTGAGGTGTTATCTGCCCCACCTGGTAGAATTGCCATGGCTAAGGGCACCGCCTATATTTGGCTTGGGCAGAAGGGAATGCCTGCTGGGTGCTCTCCTTAAAGGAAATCTACTTACCAACTTCAATCCAGAGAACAGACACTCCAATCTGGGCTGGTACTGTTGTGTATGGAGCTGCTCCATTGCTTCTGAACAGAAAGCATCTTTTTGGTTTAATCAAAAAGAAAATCATGACAATCATGTTTACTGATTGTCTGAGCCTTCATTTACATGAAAAAAGAGACGACCTATATTTTCCTTTTTCTTTTTCTAATTCCCCCCTGCAATGCCTGTATTCTGTTGTGAGTGGCGTAGTTTTATGGGATTCCCATTGTGTTTTGTATTTACAACAGCCTTACAAAGTCTGGAAGAGTCAAGATCATGTTCTCAAGTCCTGACAAAATGGAGCACCTTTCATACACACTGTTTGTTTAGGGTGCATAATAATTTGTTATATATACACTTGTATTAGGAGGAAATCTGCAGGTACTAAATTGTCTTGCAAATGCATAAATCCTGCAATAGGAAGATGTATTAGAGTATAGTAAAGGAATTTGCCCAGTGGCTGGTCAGTTGGTCCTAAGTTGTTACTCCTCCAACCACCCTTCCTGTGTTGAGCTGATCAGGTGGTTTCTCCCCCCCCCCCCCCCCTTCTGCTCCCCATGACCAGTAGCTGTGCCAGTAACGGTTTACAAGGAAGGACGAAGTAACTTGCCATCTCAGCATTCTTTTCTCACTAAATCTTTACTGGTTTAAAGGAAGGAAATGGGCCTCAGTAAACCTCCGTGAACTCAATGCTGAGACATAAAGTTGTGTTGTAACACGAATATCTGCAGAGAGTGCGTTTCATTTGGAATGACGAGAGAAAGGGTTGTCTGAACAAATAAGGGCCCCTTACGTTGTGCCATAGTTCATTTGTAAGATTTGGGAAATTACATCTTGTATGCCTTTTTTTTTTAAATCTATTTTTATACAGTCTATGGCCTTTTATATTTAAAATCTTCTTTTTCTGTGCAACAAAGGTGACTGGACAAGTGTCACAAGAAATAGGCCAGTATTATGAAAAGGAATGATCAAGTCACAATTCTTAACCCTCAGCGCTGTAGGTGCAACTCTAGTTTACAACTTTTTATGGTATGTCTCTTTTCTGCCATATTGTCACTGCCATAAAAATAATCTTTGAACAACAGATTTTGTAAGAAAAAAAAAATCACTATCTACTGTATAATGGAATCATTGTTTTTTGCAACCCCCCTTTTACCAAAGGTAAGAAGTGCTTCAAAAGGTCCAGTGTTAACCTGTGTTCAGAAATGCGTCTTTCTAATCTCCTTTTTGTGTCCCTGCATCTGGTTTTGTCCTCTGTCTGTCTCCTGTCCCTTGATGTGGGGCAGAGGAGGTGGCCAAGCTGCAGAAGCACCTGGCCCTGCTCCGGCAGGAGTATGTGAAGATGCAGCAGAAGCTGGCGGACACAGAGAGGCGCTGTGCCGTGCTGGCTGCTCAGGCCCCCACCCAGGGCTCCTCCACCCCCGCAGCTGCAGACACCTTCATCAGCCGTCTGCTGGACATCGTGGCCGACCTCTACAAGCAGGAACAGTACAGGTGAGGAGCATGGTGGAAACGGAGGGCTGTGAGTTTTGTTTCAGACTAGGGCTGCTTGATTATGGGGAAAAATCATAATCACAGATTTTTTGGTCAGTATTGAAATCATGATTATTAAACACAATCACTCATTGACTTTTGAACGTATGTTGCATTTATTGAACTCAAAAGACAGTTGAAACAAATCAACAGTGAAAACACCTTGAACTGTTAATATTTTGGGATTTTTGTTATTCCCCTTAAAATAAATGACATAAAAAATATATTCGAATGACGGCTGAGTGAGTTTAGCCTTCTGGAGAGGCGAAAGTACGCACGTCATTCCGAATTCAAGACAAAATAAAAGTTAACTTGCAAAACGTAATGTGCAAAATAATAGTTTTTTTTTTCTCGAGCCAAAATCAAAATTGCGGTTCAAATTATTTGAGACTTTGCTAATCCAGCAGTCCATGTAGTTGTGTGTCAGCTCTGGTGGGAGTTGTGTGACACCACCCGCCTGGGCTGCTACATTGTTGCAGTTGATGCCGGGCTTGTCACATAACATCATGAAAACCTGGGACTGTAGGTCATGTTGTAAGTGCTGCTGAGTGTGTTTGTTAGTTTCAGCATTGTTGCAGACCTAGCATTGTGCGTGTATATGCTTGGTTTCTCAGAGATGAATGTGTTGGTTTTTGCAGTGATCTGAAAGTGAAAGTCGCGGGGGAGAATCTCAGTGCCCATAAGTTTGTGTTGGCTGCTCGCAGTGATGTCTGGAGTCTGGCCAACATGGCCTCCACCTCTGAACTGGACCTATCTGGTGAGCCACCCGGGTGTAGCGTCACCATAATAAAGGAGTATCTTAAGTCATAATTAAAATCCATTTGTTACCTACTCACCCCTGTCAGTCAACATGCTTATGAGTTAATGGGTGATGATGACCGAATATTTATTTTGGAGTTAATCATGCAGACTGTCAAAGTCCAGTATGTGACACAGTTTTGCTCTTGGGCAAATTTAGCCCTCTTGCCTAGTTCCCAGTAAGATAATCAGTAAGGGGTTGAATTCATATAAATCTGAGCATAGAACTGCATGTGAAATGTGAAAATACCTCTAACCAAATGTTTAAAAAAGTATGTGTGTGTATATATATATACATATATGTATATATATATATATATTTTTTTTTTTATGTTTATTAGTTGCCCAAAATGATTGTGTTGAGTCCAGTGTTTGCAGATACTGGCTAAAAGTACATTGTTTTTCATCTTTCAGAAGCACAGTAGGTTAGCAATTGATTACTCTTTGTACATTTCTGACTTGGTGACATGATTGACTTCCAGACTGCAAACCTGAGGTTGCCATGGCGATGCTGCGCTGGGCTTACACTGATGAGTTGGAGCTCACTGAGGACGATGCCTTTCTCATTGACTTGATGAAGGTGGCCAACCGCTTCCAGCTGGAGCTGCTCAGAGAAAGGTTGGCACAAGTCCTAATATACTGCCTTTTAATTCGCAGGCTACAGTTACAACTTTAATTGTCTCTGTTGGCAGCAGTACTGTTGCATAACATATTATAGACCTGTGTGGCTTAACGGCCCAAAAATACATTTGTTTCTCTGCTGGGACAGGTGTGAAAAAGGCGTGATGTCCTCCGTGAATGTCAGGAACTGCATTCGCTTCTACCAAACAGCTGAGGAGCTCAATGCCACCACCCTGATGAACTACTGTGGGGAGATCATAGCCAGCCACTGGGTGAGTTCCTTCAGAAGGGGTTTGGACATGCCAACGCAGGAACTTAGCGGTTGTTTGTGTTCATGCGTTGGCATACATGTGTGGGATGGATGATTTTGTTTTTTTTCAGAGCTTTTGGCACTGAAAACTGTTACCAAACCATGTTAGTTTGCTATCTGCTATAAACTGTCTGGATTATGTGATCATCTACAAATTTAACAGTTTTCATGAGTCCTGAAGAATCAAAATGGGCTTTTTTTTCATAAGTATACCACTTCTGAATCACCTTAACCTGCTCGGTGTGGGGTATTCTCCTCACGTTTGCTCATTTTTGACAGATCAGTGATGCCTCGCCAGTGTGAGGCATCTCATCATTTGCGATACAATAAATGCAGTGAGGCCACAGCTCAGCATCTGTTTTTAAGGTTATCTTCATGACTTTGGTGTAGAAAATGGTCGTTAACTGTCACCATCTTCTGACACCTCAGTCTCAGGCTCTGGTAACTGCTTCTCAAGGACCATTAGAATTATTTTCAGGCTTCTATCTTAAGAAAAGAAGTGACACTTGTTGACTTTTCCATCGTTGGCCGGTTCAGATGTTTGGCACTGACACGTTGTTGTGTTCCATTGCTTGTGTTTTTATCAGGATGATCTGAGAAAAGAAGATTTCAGCACCATGAGTGCCCAACTACTGTACAAGATGATCAAGTCTAAAACAGAGTATCCGCTCCACAAAGCCATCAAAGTCGAGCGAGAAGATGTGGTCTTTCTCTATCTCATCGAGATGGACTCGCAGGTCAGCTCCCCACAGATACCCTATTTAACTGCTCACTAAACAGCAGAACCAGCGGAAAGGTTTCCCGTTATGCTACCAACAGGTTAAATGTTTTGGTTTTGGATGTTGTTATATCTTTTCAGCTCCCTGCCAAGCTGAATGAACTAGACAACAACGGGGACCTGGCGCTAGACCTGGCGCTCGCTCGTAAATTAGAAAGTATTGCCACCACTCTGGTTAACAACAAAGCTGATGTGGACATGGTGGACCAGAGTGGCTGGAGCCTCCTGCATAAGGCCATCCAAAGAGGTGTGTGGGAGTCATCATTACTACACTTTTTGGCACCCTGTGTCTTTCTTGTCAAAGTGGTGTCCAAAAATATGTGTTCATCTTAACATATTTTTACCTACCCTGATACCCCCTTAATCAAATTATTAAATAAACACTTAATCCTTCTCAAGGCTTTTTCTTGTATAGACTTGGTCACAGTGTGAACACTTAGATTTCAGAGATGATTACACAAAAGCAGAAATTCTTTCATCATGACTGTTAAAGTGCTCATATTATGCTTTTTGGCTTTTCCCCTAACCTTACGGTTATAGATATATTTTGTGCATGTTATAGGTTTACCAAGTGAAAAAGCCCAAAGTCCCCCCCACCCCCCAAGGGACTTACCATCTCCAACAGAAAACACTGTTCACAACCTGCTCCAAACAGCTGTGTTGCCTTTACTTCAGAGACCAACGTTATAATGCTCGGCTAGCTGCTAGCATGGCACGCCCTCATACTCTGCTCCTGACTGGCTAGTAGTCCTTAACTAGGTACTGTCAGGGCCTGTACTCTGTTCTGACGGTAGTAGTCCTTACCTAGGTACTGTCAGGGCCCTCGTACTCTCGCTTCTGATGGCTAGTAGTCCTACCTAGGTACTGTCAGGGCCCTAGACTCTGCTTCTGATGGCTAGTAGTCCTACTAGGTACTGTCAGGGCCCTCATACTCTGCTTCTGACTGGCTAGTAGTCCTTACCTAGGTACTGTCAGGGCCTCAACTGTTCTGACTGGCTAGTAGTCTTACTAGGTACTGTCAGGGCTCATACTCTGCTTCTGACTGGTAGTAGTCCTTACCTAGGTACTGTCAGGGCCCTCATACTCTGCTTCTGACTGGTAGTAGTCCTTACCTAGGTACTGTCAGGGCCCTCATACTCTGCTTCTGACTGGCTAGTAGTCCTTGCCTAGCTCCTAGGCAGGTGTGACTCTCAACAAAGATGGATCAGAAGTGTGATGCCTCACTCTGTAGCTAAAACAGAGTGCTCAACACAC
>NC_045745.1:5510859-5522029 GCF_008692095.1 Etheostoma spectabile | reverse complement strand
GAGGAGCTGCAGCAATGTGCAGTACAACAAAAATATAGTTTCTTTTGAAAATTAAACCATGTAAACCTATTCTGATATAACATATCTAAATACAATTATGAACCTGAAAATGAGCATAATATGACCATTTTAATCTTTCTTCCTCTTCTTCCAGGTGATGAATTTGCCTCCATCTTCCTGATTCGCCACTCTGCTCAGGTGAATGCAGCCACAGTGGGGGCGGTGGAAACCCCACTTCACCTGGTCTGTTCTTTCAGCCCCAAGAAACACTCGGTGGAAGTGATGAGCGGCATGGCACGAATCGCAGAGGCTCTGCTCAAGACCGGAGCCAACCCCAACATGCAGAACAGCAAGGGCAGGTAGGCCACCGGGCTCTTGGTTTAGGAACATTATTGGGGTTGCAAAGGTGGCCAATCACTGTGCTAAGTATGGTGGTGCTTCAACTTTTTGTCTTTGTTGTTTTTAGAACTCCGCTGCATGAAGCTGTGGCATCAGGGAATGAGCCAGTGTTCAACCAGCTACTTCAGTGCAAACAGTGAGTTACATTCTGCCTGCAATTGGAAGTAGTAAGTTTGTGGAAAGTCACACACAGACGCCACGCTTGGTGTTCGATTAGCTGAACTAATGAGACCCCCATAGCTAGCTAATTGGGTATTGTGCTAATCCTTTTTTAATTATGAAAATGTTTTTTTTCTTCTTTTTTTTTTTTCTATCAATTTAGAAATGTTTATTAAACAAATTCTCATAAACACGTCCCTATTTTAAAGCACCAAATATTGAAGATGATGTGACCCTGGTCATCACTTAACTGAAGATAATCCTGCATATAACCTGGTGTAATCTGTCCATCTTGTTAGGCTTGACCTGGAACTCAAGGACCACGAGGGCAGCACAGCTCTGTGGCTGGCCCTGCAGTACATCACCTTGTCTTCAGACCCCTCAGTAAACCCATTTGAGGATGATGCACCAGTAGAGAACGGCACCTCATTTGACGAGAATAGTTTTGCCGCCCAGCTTATCCAGAGAGGAAGCAATCCTGATGCACCTGACACTACCAAAGGTGCTGTTTAAACCCCCTCACTCTGCAGTCATTTGTTGAATGGACTGACGCCTGACTGTGCCTTTTTAAACACATTTTCATCTTCCTTTGTTTTTATCCCTCTTAGAAAACTGCCTCATGCAGAGAGCAGCTCGGGCTGGCAATGAGGCAGCTGCACTTTTCCTTGCCACTCATGGGGCAAAAGTCAACCATGTCAACAAATGGGTGCGTATGAACATTAGGCCACATAGCAGCCAAACCATTACATAGGGTTACTGTGCAGGCAGTATGTCCTTTTAACTGTTCTACATTATTACTTTTAGAACCCTTGGCCAATCAGTGTTATTTATCAGAGGTCAGAACCCAGCGCCAAAATTAATCTTTAAATTTTAAGGATTCAAGGATTTGGGTAATGGGTAAAAAAGAGAAAGTATAAGTACAATTTTAAATATTTTTACAAAGATGTCTTAGTTTATATAATGCAACACAGGTGTGTAACCAGTGTGTGAGTTTTATGCTCTGTATGCGCCATGTAACATGTTTTAATCCCAATCTGAGTCTTTCTCCCATTTTGTACCTCCAGACCTTTTTCTAATGTAAATCATAAGATCTTGATCAGAGATCTGAAACAGGGGGTCTTCCAGAGTTACTGCAGGGGGGACTGCAAAAGTAATGTTTTAGTAATAAATAAATAAAAATAGATTTAAATCCAGCATAGGTAGCAAAGATTTATTGGCACATTCATGAAAAAAAAACATTTAATTCACGCTACATTGACAACCTCACTATATGTACATTAAAACATGACATGTAAAATATTTAAATATCCCTCTAACTTCATCTATCTGGCCCAGTTTAATATGCAGTAGGTGGTCCCTGCTCCATCTCTCTTTCTGCTAAGGGGTCCTTGGCTTAAAATGTTGAAGACCCCTGATCTAAATGAAATTCTTATCTCTTACTAAGATATTATTATTATTATTATTATAAATCATTTTCCTTTACTTCAGGGTGAGAGCGCCCTTCATACAGCATGTCGCTGTGGCCTGGCGAACCTGACAGCAGAGCTGCTCCAGCAAGGGGCCAACCCCAACCTGCAGACCCAGAAGGCTCTGCCTGACGACACGGTCGGTGTTGCTACGCAGACCCCACTCCACATGGCCATTGCTCACAACCACCCAGATGTAGTCTCTGTCATCCTCGAGCAAAAAGGTCAGCATTTACACACGTGAAAGGCTGTAACTAAAGTGCAAACGTGGCAGATGTGTGAAGCAATTTCTGCGTTACTTCACTACACATCATCACAATCACTAATGTCCTAAAACATCCTGAAATGGATCCACTTATCTTTCCCTTGATGGCTCTATTGCAGCCAATGCACTTCATGCCACCAACAACTTCCAGATCATTCCAGACTTCAGTCTCAAAGACTCCATGGACCAGACAGTGCTGGGCTTGGCCTTGTGGACAGGTACGCAGCACTACACCCCCACGTGGAACATGTAATACAGTTGATTCTGCTTTATCAAAAGGATTTTTTGGAATGCATAATCTTGTTACGGAACTGCATGTTGATCTGTGTATGGGATTTTTAACATGTACAATCTGTCGCTGTCAGGCATGCACACTATAGCAGCTCAGCTGCTGGGCTCAGGGGCTTCTATCAATGACACTATGTCCAATGGACAAACCCTGCTTCACATGGCCATCCAAAGACAGGACAGCAAGAGTGCCCTCTTCCTTCTGGAGCATCAAGCAGACATCAATGTCAGGTAACACTTGGGTTATATTACCGTTTTAAAGCATATGTGCAGTAAAAGTGTTTTTTTTAATTCTTGTTTTGAGCAAGTTATGCCTTCATTCAGATTATTTAAGCAATCTCCCAGTATCCAGTTATACATTTTGAGGGTAGAGTTTATAATTTCTCTACTATTAGGACCCAGGAGGGACAAACAGCACTACAGTTGGCCATCAGTAACCAGCTGCCACTGGTGGTGGATGCCATTTGCACAAGAGGAGCTGATATGTCTGTGGTGGATGACAAAGGGAACCCTCCATTGTGGCTGGCTCTGGAGAATGGCCTGGAGGACATCGCATCCACACTGGTGAGACAAATGCATGGACAGCAACTTAGAAATTATAGTTTTCACTTAGTTCCTCATTGGCACACTGCCATTTAATAATTGTTACAAAAGTGTGTGTGTGTGTGTGTGTGTGTGTGTGTGTGTGTGTGTGTGTGTGTGTGTGTGTGTGTGTGTGTGTGTGTGTGTGTGTGTGTGTGTGTGTGTGTGTGTGTGTGTGTGTGTGTGTGTGTGTGTGTGTGTGTGTGTGTGTGTGTGTGTGTGTGTGTGTGTGTGTGTGTGTGTGTGTGTGTGTGTGTGTGTGTGTGTGTGTGTAACTGTATTGGTGTTTGTATGTCCATATGACATCCAGCGCACATGTCATATATTAATGCCAGCCTTATCCAAAACATCTTAAGCAAACAAGGATTGGTCCAAAACAATAATATAAACCACTGACGATTTGAAGCCAAATAGTTGCACCAAACCTTATAGAGGATTGTATTCACACCTATATATATTTTATAGATTTCAGGTTGGGAAATACAAATATTTTCTTGCATTTTGACTGTGATTGAGTCTTGTTTGTTCCACCTAGGTCCGCCATGGCTGTGATGCGACTTCTTGGAGCACAGGGCCCTCTGGCTGCCAGCAGAACCTCCTGCACAGAGCTGTTGATGAGAACAACGAGGTCTCTGCTTGCTTCCTCATCCGCAGGTTGGCCAATCTTCTCACAACTAACCTAAATATCATTATGTTAAGAAAATGTCAGTTTTTAACAAAGTTTGCCATTTAAAATTATGGCACACACAAAACATTTCTGTTTTTTAAACATGGTGTTATAGAGATGGATGTAGCTAGCTGTCCGAACTCTTGGTCTGCCTCGTGTGTATAGTGGTTGTGACGTGAACAGCACCAGGCAGCCAGGCCCTAACGGGGAAGGAGATGAAGAAGCCCGCGATGGACAAACTCCCCTCCACCTGGCAAGCAGCTGGGGCTTGCAGGAGGTGGTGCAGTGCCTTCTCGAGTTTGGAGCTAATGTTAATGCACAGGTCAGTCCTTTGACATCAGTGGGTCCATTTTTTTTGTCTGATACTGCTGATGCATCACTTACTAATCTCTCATGAACTGTATGCGGTAGTGGCAGGAATGCCACTACCGCATACAGTTCATGAGAGATTAGTGAGGTGTAAAAATGCTCTTTTTTCTAAGTGTTTAATCCTGTGTCTGTCCATTTGTGTCAGGACGCAGAGGGCAGGGCTCCCATCCATGCTGCCATCAGCAACCAGCACAACGTCATTATACAACTCCTCATTTCCCATCCAGACATTCGTCTCAACATTCGCGACCGTCAAGGAATGACCCCCTTCGCCTGTGCCATGACGCACAAGAACAACAAGGCCGCCGAGGCTATCCTCAAGAGGGAGCCAGGTGCTGCTGAGCAGGTAACGTTGACGTTAATGCAGCAGTTTGTGTTACTGTAGCACTTCTAAAAGATTACTGTACTGAGCTCTCCCGACCTCAAAACTTCTGTTACTGTCCAGGTGGACAACAAAGGACGCAACTTTCTCCACGTGGCTGTGCAAAATTCCGACATCGAAAGTGTCCTGTTCCTCATCAGTGTCCAAGCTAATGTCAACTCCAGGGTTCAGGATGCAGCCAAACTCACCCCTCTCCACCTGGCTGTCCAGGCTGGATCCGAGATCATTGTCCGCAACCTGGTATAAACCTGAGACTTTCTTGGTCCTCTGCATTTATCACTCACGGCAATTTAAGTGTTATTGAAAGAGCGGTGCAGTTGATATTGTTTTATTTGTGCATTTTCCTGCTTTCAGCTACTCGCCGGAGCCAAAGTAAATGAGCTGACCAAACACAGGCAGACAGCGCTGCACTTGGCTGCCCAGCAGGACCTGGCCACTATTTGTTCTGTGTTGCTGGAGAATGGAGTAGACTTCGCTGCTGAGGATGAGAATGGCAACAATGGTACTTTCAATTCTTTATTTTTTATCCTCTTTGTTTTTTGGATGTTTGTCAATGTGAGTGCTATTTGTTAATAGAAGCCTCCCAGAATACAAATAAGTAATCAGTAAGTCAGTAATTAATAAGTAAAAAAAAAATACCAATCGACTCAGGGACCAGTTATTAGTCCTTTGCCAACAGGAATAATAGAAATCCCTGTTCCTGAAGTGATTGACAACCTTTGACCCCCCCAGTCATGACAGCTGTCATATTCTGATGCAGGGACTCACCATGGGACCTGTAGTCCTGCTGTGCTAACGTCAGCAATAGTAACTGCCAGAGGTGGATGCTCCTCCGGTGGATGTAGCATTTAGTTCATACCAAAGACGTTCATTGTTCAGCTGTACTGATATCCAGATTGTTATTGCACTAGACTGTTTTCTCAAGATAAATGATTAGTTCTGTTTTTTGGGGGGGTTTTGAAAGATGGTAAGGATTACTTATGGTAGAGATTACAGTAGAATGTAGTTCCAACAGGTCTGTCTGTAGATATTGCATTGTTCAAAGGAGTCATTGCTTTCATATTTCAAAATTACAAGTGGATTTACTCTATTCTGTTGTGTAAATGATTATCTAATATCTCACTTCTCCAACATACCATAACCATACCTTGTGATATATAACATTGCATTCTTTTGTCTCCCCAGCTCTGCATCTGGCTGTGATGCAGGGCCGCCTTAACAACGTCAGAACCCTTCTCACAGAGTCCAACGTTGATGCCGAGGCCTTCAATCTCAGGTACACCCTGGTTCTTTTTAACAACTAACAATGTGGAGAGTGTAAGAAACGGAATAACGGAAAACCCTTTGTAGACTATAATGTCACCTTTCCTGTCTCTTTTTCATCTTATTATGTCTGTTTAGGGGTCAGTCACCAATGCACGTACTAGGCCATTATGGGAAAGAGAACGCCGCCGCCATTTTTGAGTTGTTCCTGGAGTGTATGCCTGAATACCCTCTGGACAAACCAGATAATGAAGGGAACACAGGTACTGAAGTCACTGTTAATAATATTCCTACTATTAGTGCTGCTATTGTATAGATACTATGTAGTACACAATACCAGTTGTACACTATAATGACTGTGAGCTGTAATCTATTGCAGTTCTGCTCCTGGCCTACATGAAAGGAAATGCAAACCTGTGCCGTGCCATTGTGAGGGCCGGGGCTCGACTGGGCGTCACTAATAATCAGGGCATCAACATCTTCAACTACCAAGTTGCAACCAAACAGTTGCTCTTCCGCCTTCTAGGTACGTTTTCACCCTTCCTCATCTATCAGCCATTCATTATGTATCACAGTTTTTATCAGTTGCTTTGGTACATATCTCAGATCAGAGACTACTTGTTTAACCTCCATATCAAAGCAATTTCTGTCTTTTGAACAATGGCAAATGCTTTGGCACATTTATGGAAAAGATTATATACAACTGTCTGCAGTTTGCTTACATTGTCAATTACTATGTCATGTTGATCAAAATGTATTCTACTGGATCTCTGTTGAATAGTGTTTTCCCCAAAAACATAGAGGCATTAGTTATTTGCGTAAGTCATTACTTGCAACATGGTTGAACCAGTTTTCATAATTTGGCAAGCATATTTGACATAAATCTCTATTAACTTTTTTTGTAATGTGTCCTAAACGGCTGAATTCCTCTCAGATGAGTCCTGACTTTCACTGATGAAGGGGAATGTGTGAATCATTAGATAGCAAGACAGCACTGTAATTCCCCATACAGTGCTGTGTGGACAGTTCAACCTTAGGGGTGTTCCCTATGTTTACATTTCTAATATTTTTTTTTCCCTTTTGTGCTATGCAGAGCTGTAAAACAGTCTTGTCTTTTTTTCTGTATCACAATGACATGGTCTGTACTGTTACAGTAAAGGCGTGAATGTGAATCCATTCCAATTTCTTGCAATCAATCTCCCACATACTGTAATGTGTAACTTTGTACTGCTGAAATGGATATATGCCATACGGAATCATTTTCAATCATCAAATCTTTAGCCATAGTTTACACACTGTTATATTGACTAAGCATTTTGATTATCTTGTTTGTAAACAATGACACAACGCTTTTGGCTTTTGCAAGTCATCCATTGTGTGGAGCTGTTTGTATGAATAGTTTTGGGAAATGCACTTACTGTTTTGCCAGTGTTAAGGACGATTTAAGAAATACCGATACCAAAGCGACGGAGAAAACCTAAAACGACAGCCTTACATGCTCTGATACAATGTAATTAGTCTTTATCCTTGACGTCCACTTCCGGGATTGCTCTGGTGCTGCAGGAAATCCCGCCGGGTGCATGTCATTTCCGTTTTCCTGTGTTGGAATTTGAAATCCGGACAGCTAGCTAGACTATCTTTCCTAGTTTTCTGTTGCACGACTACTTTGCAGCGGCTCTGTGTGGAGCTTACCGCTGCCCATGACGACATTTTTTTTCATTCCGGAATGCTATGTAGACTGGCCAGACCCCCCACGCTCCGCAGCGTATGGATGGTCTGGTAAAGCGAGACTACAGTGTATTTGACCCTCTTGATAATCTTTTTTCTTCATTGGTTTAGATATGCTGTCCAAAGAGCCCCCTTGGTGTGATGGGTCCAACTGCTATGAATGTGTTGCCAAGTTTGGTGTTACAACGCGGAAACATCACTGGTTAGTACGGCTTTTATTTTATTATGTGCAATAAATAATACTTTTTCATTAATTTCACTTGTGTTTTATATTTTGTGTCAAATGGTATAACTAATCCTGTGTCTCCTCCTTGACTCCAGCCGCCACTGTGGGCGCCTGTTGTGCCACAAGTGCTCTATAAAGGAGATACCCATCATCAAGTTTGACTTGAACAAGCCAGTGAGGGTGTGTGACATCTGCTTCGATGTACTAACTCTGGGTGGGGTATCGTAATGCAGTGGCCTGGGTATCCACCGCTCTCTGACACTAGCCCTGCCAGGCCCAACTTGGCACAGTCATTCAGGCACACCAGGAGAAGGAGCATCAGTAGCAGGACATACTAACAAAAGATTCCTGGACAATTATGGACCATCATCTTTATACTATTCCCGTCTATAAAAAAAAAAAAACTATTAATGTTCTAGGAGGACGTTTCAGAAAATGAAAGATTGTCTTTGTGTTTCTGTTTTGATCAAGGTATCTTAAAGTGGATATAAACAGCTCTCCAGCTCGATCATGGCTGGTCTGTTTGTCAATCAATTTCCCAAGCCCAGTGACGTTTGTATTGATTAACTCGTATTATCACAAGTGGGAAATTTCAATTCAACAATGAATTTTTTTTTTTCTTCTCTATTGGGATTTCACCATCAGCAGCCTTTATGCTATGTGACCTGCCCAAAAACATAAATTCAATGCTACACAATGAATACTTACATTTATATGAGAGCTGCTGAGCAAACTTGTAAAATGCCCCTAGATCAGTAAGTCTCTAAGGACTGAATTATCAACACTTTTCTGTAATCTTTCATCTTTCGCTCTCTCTGTCACCCCAGTTCTGTACTGACTGGATAAAATGGGACAGACAAGGAGGATATAAAGGGAAAGCAACTTAAGTTGTGTTATAAATAAGCATCATTTCCAAATGTGATCTAATCTAGATAGATCCAGTTTGATTCAGAATTACATGGACATTGAATTACTTTACTTTACTGTGATGAAAGATGGCACAACTGGACAAGGATGACATTTCTCATGACATGGGGTTGTTTTTCTCCACCATTGGTACATAGTCTATTATGTGTAGGCATCAGCCAAATTAAACACTTCCTTTTAAGATGGCAAGTTGGGAAATTGCAACCTGAAAAAGCTGATTTTATCACAAAGGAATATAAATGTCCAAAAGTCTATCAACAATCCACTTCAGTTACAGAAATGCCTATTATGCCTATGCATGTCATTTAATTTGTAGCCTTGACATGCCATTGTTATATTCTTAAATCCTATTTCAAAATCAGTCAACAAATGATAACATTCCATTTTTTATCTGCCATGAGGTCCTCGTAGAAAGATCATACTCCCCACAATGTTGCCTCGGGTCAAGTTGTTGTCTTGACCCATCACATTTAACGCTTCTTGATTTCTAAGCCCAACGGGTGCACTTTATCAAGATTACATGACATTTCCGATCATTGGGGAGATTGTGGCCAAGTAGCGGGGCCTCTTTAAGTATTGTTAAATTGTACAGATAAATGTGTGATATTTTTGACCACTACAACTGTTTTGTACTTAAATGCAGTTTGTGCTTGTCATTGTGACAAACCTAAATCTTGCCTATGTTAATCTTTTATGCACATTGTTTAATCTTTTATGCACATTATATTGTATCTGTATGCTCAGATATCTAGCCTGTCTCTTCCTGGTGTATCCTTTTAGAGAAAGGGAGGACAACTTTACATAAAGGTCATCAAAAAACAATTCATTGACTCTTCTTAATTCGTCCTTTTTATTGTGAATAAGTTAAAAGTCCCTGAGGATTATGCTGTTAAAAAACAAAAACAAAAAACAGGCAATGAATAATAATAATTTCTGGGCTTGTCCAGAGATTAAAACTCTTCAATAGAGCATGAGTTGGCATGCGGATGGCAGCCGTCATATTTCTGCAGGTTGGGGTCTTCCTCTGCTGCAGATGGGTCTTCAACACAGACACAACGAACACTGCTGGAGCCTGGGGAGAAGAGCTTTCGCGGGACACCTGCCCAGCCTCTTTCCACTCCACCGCTGGAGAAAAACACCAAACCAATCAGTACTGTTAATCCTGTTGTACACCAATAACGCCTGATAATATAAGACATGCGCCATTGACAAGCCTTGTAGGCTTGTCAATATTTGATTAGGCCAGAATTATTTCCATACCTCTTAATGGAGCACCAGACTCTTCCTCCCCTGGCAGCGCTCCACTCCGAGTTGCAGGCTGGGAAGTGTACCATCTCTGCCTCAGAATGGGCCTTGATTCGCTGGCCCTCTGCTAGTAATGCTTCCACCTGCAACATGGCCTCTGTGGGCTGCCCAGTCTCGCTATAGAACCGGCTTACTAACAGACCTGAAATTCAACATGGTGGAGGCTGTTGGTTGGTGATGGATGTCGATTGAGAAGAAATGAGGTGAACCAGGTGGATTAGGAGCTTCACTAGCTCAGACTGCATACTCTGGCCTACTTGTTTAATGTACTGTATATGAAATTTTGGAAGGACCCATTCATAGCTACTGCTTTCTGGTGTGTTAAGACCCCTAATGTAGTAGGCTAACTGTCACAGGAGTAATGTTAGAATCTACACTACATGTCAGCAAATACCTTTAATAAATCTGAATGGAACCTGATGGTACAAGATGGTGGGAAGGTTTTGTTTGGTAATAGAAAATACATGTGCTACACAAAAGAGTGACATTAAAAGACTTGGAGGGGAAACATCACATACCTACACTTTGGTATTCCCTCTGATAGAAGGCCAGCCAGTCATAAAGGGCCACCACCTGCAGGGGGGACAGGCTGGACACATCATCCGTCAGGCCACTTTCTGTGAAGTCCCCAGTGATGAAGGCCAGGGAGGCATCTTTCCCTGAAGAGGCAGGCATACATATAATATAGACATTACAGGGTATGGGATACTGATGTACTGGAATTCCTGATCCTGATTTAGGTTTGTTGAGGGTCCGGGGTGTTCATCAGCATCAGACACACTTAAAAATGTAAACTGTAACACTGTCTATACAGCACCTGTATTATTCCACTTATTTAGTATTACTCATCATTCCCACCTCACATCTCAATATATATTTTATTATTATTCACATTCTCATTTCCATTTTTCAGAATGTTCATATGTTCATACTGTTCAATGTAATATAATAAAAATACATTTATCCCAGTACCCTTGCACTACGCACATTTAATAACTGTATTGATCTCTCATTGCTTCTATATTGTTTCTGTTTAGAGTATGTATATATTGTGTATATATATTAGTGTGAATATTTCTGTTTTGGTTGATATGTATGTGTAAGCAAAGTGTGAGTAACGATGCTCCAAAGACAAATTCCTCGT
>NC_045745.1:5480432-5510849 GCF_008692095.1 Etheostoma spectabile | reverse complement strand
ATACCTGGCGAATAAAGCTGGTTCTGATTCTGATTCTGATAAACAATAAGAGATCTCTCTGTGGTTGTTAGCTTAGATAAACCCAGGGCTCTGTGAGAGAAATCACCTGCCATAAAGTGATAAGCACCGCCAGGTCCGTAGTGCTTGTGCCCCTTGTGTACGTCAAACACCTGCCCCAGTATGGCCAGGTAGAGGCCCTTGCTGCCTTCCTCCCCGTCGTACACGGATAATTCACCCGTGCTCAGGAGCCGCATAGGCGGCCCCTTGTCTGATCCGTATCCGAACGTAACGGCCCACTCGCGGGGAATGAACAACACTGCCAGTGCTAGAAACGCGACCAATACACAGCCGAGCACGTTGTCCATTTAAGCGTATTGGTATGTCATCCATTTGCATCACACATCTTCCACTTTCAAAATAGTCAACAACAACCACACAGTTACTACCGTGTTCACGAACACCACAGCGCATGTGCAAACTGATGACGCAAAGGACGTTTCAGGCACGCTAACGTAGCGTACGTCAATGCGGTAGTAGTGAACGGCAAGGCAGAGCTCTAGCTGTAGGTTAGAGGTCTGTGTACAGACCGATACAACCGTTTCGAAACTGACGCCCAGTGGGCCGCACAGATTTTCGGGGAGCCCTAGGCCGGTGAAACAGACATGGGGAACGCAGAGAGCGGCTGCGGTGGAGGCAGCGGCGACGAGGAAGACATAGAAACGGAGAGCCCAGGCTTTGCGGAAGAAAGTCCGGCCTCTGCGGCCACTGCCGTCGGTGTCGGAGGCGGTGGTGGCTCCGGTTCTGGAAAAGGCGGAAGGGGATCAAATAACCTGCCCGTGGCCACCGGTGGACCACCTAGCCCCGGGGTACTCTTAGAGCAAGTGAAACTGAGAGAAGCGGCGGCTCGCATTAGCGACTCAGGTGTCGCCATTCATGAGTCTGTCCTAGCCGGGAACGAGGGGGTCCTGGTGCGGTGGCTGGAGGACCGGTTAAACCGAGGAGAAGAGCATGTCAATGTGGAACAATTTTGTGAGATGTTGGAGAGCAGAGATGCCCCGAGAGATGAATGTGAAGAGGTATACAGAGCCACAGAAAAGCAAACGTGCCTCTTGCAAGTCACGTAAAATGTCATTAACTATATGTCATGTCTATTATTATTATTGTTCTTGTCCCAGGTATGTGGATGAATGGTTGACAGCTGTTGCCCTGCACATTAATTATAAGGGATGAGTAAATATGACAACCCGGTGAGCTCAGGACATGATATCCTGTAATCTGTTTCGTTTTATCAAGGGTGTGAGTCAATGAGTCAGACGAAAGGTTTTTCCTGATGGCCCCTTTGATTGTCTGTTTATTGTAACTGGATTGTCAGCTTTGGCTTTTTGTAGCATGACACGCCACTGTGTTGGCTGACTTTTGTTGTTTAAGCTTGTAGATGAATAGCCTGACCATTGACTGTGTACTTTAGTCTGCATTTGGCTTTGTGCAGGTAGACATGGAATGCCACTGCCTTACTTTAAAATACTATAGGCTACATTGGTTCAAAAATCCAACCCATGTGAGCATTAAAGAACACTTGTAAAACAGCCATTAGATCTATATAACTTGATAACAAGCTATAGAGGTAGAGCATTGTGTGTGCCCTATGAGTGAAGCAAACTAATTGTTGGCCCATTTGCGCTTCAAGTTCTACCTATATGGGTGTGTAATGTTGTACAGGAGTGGGAGTGATTAGAAAGTGTCACAATGTGTACTGTGTTTGTTCTTATTGCAGGCCTTTGGACAGTTTGATGCAGAGGGGGATGGGGTGGTGGATGTAGAGAGCATGCTGATTGCTCTGAAGAACTCCAATGGAGCTAATCTAAAGGGAGAGCTGAGCCACGTGATTAGACAGCTACAGGCGTGCTCCCTCACTCCAGGTATGAGATGGGATTTGATTACCAGGATTGTTCATCCTGCCTTCCAGCCTTCATCCTTATTCGAACAGGTATTGGCCAAAGAGCTAACCCTGCGTACCTTTCCACCCTTTTTTTTCTTGTATTTTTTTCACGCAGGTTTTGTCGACATATTCTCCAAGTCCAAAGACCGGTTAGGGGCACATGCCTCTAAGATCCTTAAATTCTTACACAGGAATCGTATTCCCAGCAGTGCCATCCCTTTTCCTATTTTAGAAGGCTACAACAGTATCTGCACCATGAGGTCCAGTGTGGTCCAGGACTTCTTGGAATTCCTCTTGCAGAAGGAGAAAGGTGAACACCAGCGCTTCAGATAAATGGAGTGGCCGGCTCGTGCTGAATAAGGGGTTTTAACTGAATGTTCTCCTGTGTATTTTGAGGAATATGGTAGCATGTTGCATCTCTTTTTCCACAGCTTCGAGAGAGTTGTCCTCATCTTTATTTGTGTCTTTCAGATTTGGATATCCAGTACAGAGCAGAGCTGGACCATGATCCGGATGTGGATAAAGTCAAGGTGGTCGCACAGTGCTACAGCACATTAGAAGCTTCATCCAATGTTGCAGACGTTTACAAGATGACAAACGGGGAAACTGCATCTTTCTGGCAGTCGGACGGCAGTGCACGCTCACACTGGATAAGGCAAGTCTTTAAAATGGGACTCAAGGCAGCCTGGTCCTTGAATGCAGTTTTTCCTCCCTATACACATACATATGCTGCATCTTTAACGTGGAAGCTTGTCTATTTTCTGTGCCCAGATTAAAAATGAAACCAGATGTGGTTTTGAGACGTCTGGCCATTGCCGTGGCCTCCAATGACCACAGCTATATGCCTCAGCTGGTTTCCGTTGCTGTCGGGAAAAACCGGCGTTCCCTGCAGGAGATTAGAGATATCCGCATCCCCAGCAATGTAACGGGCTACGTAGCTCTCTTGGAGAATGCCAACATCACGCACCCCTGTGAGTCGCCACCTGTCCGTCTGTCTGCTTCGTTGAGTCTTTATGTATCTTGGGCTTCACTAATGTTTGTAAAAGAATTGTCTTTCCCATTTCCACTCCTTTTGTAAAGTTGGTGGTTTTTTTGATAGTTTAGTGGTTAAATGCCTCACTTTAAATCTTCATGCAAGGTTCTATGAACCTGGGGTGGAATTTAGTTGGAATCTAGACGTCACACCACGGACAGGGGTTACACTCAGGATTTCCTTCTTCTGCTTCAGGTTTTAAAGGACCCTCTGTGTAGCAAATACGCCCCACATCCACCTTCTTTATCAGAAGTACTCTTGCCAAAGCTAGGCTAAAACTCACAAACTCCTTTTTTGTTAAGATGATGTATGAATGAGGATAGCAGAAGGTGAGAGTTGATTGAGCCGGGCAGCTGTGAACAAGAACGGTCAAATATTACGCGAGGTTCGGATAATGGTGACAAATTCATGTATTTTGAAAGCAGTCCTGGTGTTTGCAGGTCTAACTAGAGGCTAAATCTGTCACAGCCCTGTTTCTTTGTGTACATTATATGTGCTTTGTGGCTGTGAATGATTTGCTGAATTTCATGAGCAAATTCAACTTTATTGGCTGGCTTTGTGTTGATTTAACTTCTCCTAGTTATTAGGACAGGTGATTTGTTTCATTTGTGTCTCCCTCAATCAGCAGAGCTATTTTATGTTTTCCTCAGAGGATAAAGCAACAGGTTCTGGCATTTTTGCAGGCAAGATTCCATCAGGCTGCTAACTGCATTATCTCTTTACCAAAACACCAGACATCCAAATTAACATTAAGCGGTGCCTGAGCGACGGATGTGACACACGGATTCATGGCTTGAAGACGCTGGGCTATCAGATTACCAAGAGTAAAGAGGTGTCTGTTTCGGATGCTTCAGCCATCTGGTACCTGTCTCTCCTCACCTCTTTGGTCACTGCATCCATGGAGACTAACCCTGCACTGGCTCAGACCGTCCTTCAGAGCACACAGTAAGATGCACCACTCATGCTTTTGCGTATGTAAAAACAAGAATGCTGTAGGTGTATTGATTGGTCCAGCGCTTGAGTTCTGAGCACTTTTTTTTGCATTTTTCTCCTAGAAAAGCCTTACGGCACATGCCACCGTTGTCCCTAACACCGTCATCCACAGAGTTCCCCAAGTTCTTCTCTTTGAACATCCTGGAGGAGGTGGATGGATTTCTCCTCAGGATAGCAGAGTAAGGACTTGCCGGGGTTACGTCAGCACACTCACTCACTGAGCTCATAATGCTGCCATCCTCACAATGAAGACCGGCTAGAATCAAAGTATTGATTTAGTGGGGCGATGACACACTATTTCTATTCCGTTTGATGTACTCTAAATCCTAAATTTTTACCAACAACAACAGCAACAACAACCACAACATGACTGAAATAAGCTCATCAGTTTATTGTCAAGATTATTACTGTAGACTGTTTATTCACCCATACAGTCAACATAGTTAGAGATACATCATGGCCAGAAATGTTGTACAGAAAATAGTTTTCCTAGACTTTGTTTGATCTAAATGTTGTCATCTCGAATGGGGGGGGGGGGGGGGGGGGGGGGGGGGGGACCCACAGTTGCCTGTGGGTCTGTTTGATTCAAACTTTTCAAGAATGAATATAGTAGAGAAATAGTATTTGCCATTAATCAGTATTAGCCGAGTGTTAAAGTGTTATGTTACTTCTATATTTTAAGGTATTGAACAAACTAAGGTGCAGGAATCAAAACTTCCAAAGCCAGAATTATTAAGGCCTTTTCACTTTTCATTTACCAAATTAATGTCATCTGTATTGTATTTTGAGTACACTATGCTTTAGCCAAGTGTAGTCATAGATTACGTCTCTAAGTTTATTTCTGGGTGGCAGCTTAAAGTATAGGTTTGCATTTTTTAAAGTCATGCCTATATGCACGTTGAAAGGGTTATTTGGTACTGTAATTATTCCATCGGTCCATACCGGCTGCAAAGATCTATTTTTAAGGAATTTCAATGTACTTAAAAAGGTAACAAAATTCAGATTCCTTGTGCCAAAATGCATTCTAAAGTTTTTCTAAAAACGGTTTTGTGTGGTAGGGCATCTTTTAACTAAAGCTAATATCTGGCTTTAACAGTCTAAGGTTGATGAGTTATGCTTTGCAGCCAGCATGGACAATAGGAACAATGTGAGTGTTTTGAAATTGACTTGTAAAAATATAAACCTATCCTTTATGTTATGCATGAACATATATTTATTTGGCCAAAATAGCACTGACACTCTAAAATAGAGACACAAACTATTATGTAATATGAGTAAAAGTACCCCAAACCAACTTGTGTTTTGTTTGTTTTTGCTCCTGTGTAGCTGCTGTGTGAGTCCTGATGCAGAAATGACCCTCCTGGCCTTCGCTCTGGCCAGAGGCAGTGTGGCTAAAGTGCTCCAAGCCCTGTCCTGCATCAGCGAACATTTAGAGACCGAGTACAAGGCCTCCTCCCTCATCATGTCTATGGCCTCCGTTAGGCTGCGACTACTTAATCGCAATGGTAAGGTGGCCATCCCTCCTTTACTGTCCCTCACACAAGGCCATTTGAAACCATAGACCGAGGAGAGAAAGCGCTTAGCCTACAAGGAGGAGATGCGTTAGTAGACTATACAGTGGAAAATTTCTAATTTGGTTACAAAGCCGCAGTCCAGTGTGGTGATCATTGCCATCCAGTATAGGAATGAAATTATAACCTGTATGGAAACTGTTTAACTATGATGTATGTCACAGAAAATGCACTTTGTCATAGTGCATTGTGTCCCATTACAGGGAAGCCCCTCCAGTTGCACCTTCAGGCCTGTGATGTGAAGAGTAAAGAAGAGAAATCAGGGCCAGAGAACATGCTCGCAGAATCCTCCACTGGAGACGGTACAACTGAGACCATCCTTATTCCAGTAGAAAATACCAATAATATTGAATGCATACTTAGGCTAAAAATGCTTTTAGCTTAAGTATAAACGTGCCCTTGCGTATAACTGAACGTTTTTGTTTTTCCAAAGGTTTTCTTACAGAAAGTGGCAGGAGGAAAGCCAGCGTGATCCTGTCGACAGAGGACCAGAGTAACTTCCAGGTCACTCAGATGAAGATCAAAGTGAGGCCCCATTTGATTTCCCCATTTTATTGAAAATTGTGATCACTTCGACAGTGATAGAGGATTCCTGTACATAAGACTTAATCTCTGGTTTGTGGGATCAGGTGCGAAAAGGAGCCATTGGAGCAAAATGCGGCTTGGTGTTTGCGTACAAGGATGAAGACCCCTTTGATGCAGAGAAACATTTCAGGAGGTTCAAAAAGTACGATGCGTGGGACTACAAGGACTACAAACAATTTATTCAAGACAAGTAAGGATCCCTTTATAGCTTTATATTCCTGATATTTGGGTTTAGTGTGCTTGTATGTTTATTGATTTTACAAGTTGCGTGGTCATGGAAGGCTTGTATCATGTGGACACACCAACCATTAGAATTCCTCATGGGGGCGACAGAAACTACGCCGTATAACTTTAAACTGAAATACACTGACTGTGGATAAATACCTTGTGCAACTCCACTGCAAAACAGCCAAACTATCCCTTTAATAAGAGAAGACATCTACGATTAGCAAGGAGTACTGGTGTTGAAGAGTACATGCTGCCAAATATATTACACGCTAATACTTATACAGTATAGTGAGTTTGTGTGAGTTATGGATCCCCTCAGCAGTGTGTGGGGGGGGGGGGGGGGGGGGGGGGGGGGGGGGTCTGCCTCAGTGGTTTGTGTGAATGGCTGACACACCATCCTGTCACCTGGCCGCAGTGTGAAGATTCCCACGCAGTCAGAGGAAGAGCCCATCGGCTGGTTTGAGCTCGAGGATGACTGGAACGACGTGGAGATCAAGCTGCAACAGTGTCGCGTTGCAAAGGTACACACCTCATCAACCAGTTATTCCGTGACACTGTTGTGCTTCTAAAATCATGTTTTCATGATGCAGACATTTTGTTATTTAGTATTTAGGGCTTTTAAAATACATTAAAAATAGTATTGTTACATACTAAAGTATGCTAAACGAAGGCCATTGTTTGCTGTCATTATCAAGTAACTCTATCTCGTATTCCTCTGTTTCCTTGTCTTCCCAGTTCCTGATGGTCAAATTCCTCTGCACCAGGCAGGACTCTGCTGAGCGCCTTGGAGTGCAGTCCCTCACCTTCAGTGGCTATCTGTGCCCCGGGGCAGAGAGGCTCGGAGACCTGGACGACCTCAGCACAGAGGGCGAGAGCTTCGACTGCGATGCCGTCACTGGCCTTTGTCTACTTAACAAGACGCTCTTTTTCATCCAGCAGCTTACACGAGACACGGTAACTACTAAACACTATTACTGTAGTCTCTCGGAAGGAACTTGTTTTGGTGGAACATGTGTACATTCAGAAGTTGTTTTTGTTGTACCCAGAAAAAAGATTGGGGGTGACCTCTAGCTCACGCAGTAAGAGTGTGCGCCCCATATAGGCGGAGTCCTTTGCAGCGGCCCGGGTTTGAGTCCGACTTGTGGCCCTCTGCTGCACGTCATCCCCCATCTCTCTCCTACCTTTCCTGTCTATCCACTGTCACTGTCTAATAAAGGGAAAAATCCAACATTTACTTTCCTTATTATTCTTTACACTTGACCTTGCACTACACAACACCAGCTAGAGAGACTGAGAACGAGTAGAAACACCCTTTTTGTGTCAGGCAACACTAAGGTTCATGACATATATTATCATTTAACATACCACTGGACTGAGAAAAGCCTTGACACTGGCTCATCTATTTTTAAGACCCTAAAACCACATTTCCTTTGGTAACCTAACATATTTCATTGCTTTCACTTTAACTACATTCATTATTTTATTTACAGTGGGTTAGTCTGCCCTCTTGTAGTCATGATGAGACATTGCAACATCTCCTTTTACTGTACTGCTGAACTTTTGAGGGACAGCGGGTACTCCATATATATGTCATAATTTTTTTCTGTGTGATATTGTTGAAGACTGTTGCCCTCTCTCTCCATTTCTACAGGATACCTCTCAATTCAAGCAGAAGTATCTTCTAGACTTCAGTGGTCTCGGCCTGAACCTCTTTTGGAACTTCTACAGTAAACTCAGGGACATGTGAGTTGTGGTCTGTTGTAGTCTGTCACTGGGGCTGGTTTGTGTCCTACAGCCATTAGCACAGAAACCATTTGGCGTGACCAGGCTCATTGCTCATGCCTTTGGGAACTGTCCAGACATATTAAAGTAATTAAGCATATGTCTTTGTCTCAGTGAGGGAGAGGAGGTGTTGAAGAGCAGAGTTCTGCTGCTCCAGTTGATGCAGAACTGTTTCCCCATGCTGCCCAACCCACTGGAGCCCCGGGGCCCAGAGGAGAGCAGAGGGCCAGATGAGGGAGCCACAGCAGCAGCTTGTCCATCCCCATCCAGCAGTGCAGAGCCTCTGTCTGACTCTGTTATGGCTGTCTGTGACCTCTACACTCACCTCTGCCACAGTAAGAACCCTGTCAGCTTTCATACAACTACGAGTTGTAAAACGTATTTGGTTCAATGGTCACATTTCATTTAAATTTCTCAGTAAAGATTCCTTGGACAGTAGTAGTTTTTCATGATATATTTGTAAGAATCTGTGCCGCAATAATATTTATGTTGTTTGTGTTTCAGTTGTGGATGGTCCAGAGGGTGAGACATTAGTGGAAAAAGCTTTGCACAAGGAAACCGTCAAGGCCATTCTTAATGGAGCTGCTGTTTTCTTCCCTGATAAACACGTCAGGCGGGACAAACTCTTCAACATGATGGTGAGTTTATTAGAAAAATAATAATGATAATCAGGGATGCACAGATACCAATACCAGTATCAAGTCTCATAAGCCGCCTACACATGATCTGTCGTAAAACTGCTCTGCGCTGGTCCTTCCATGGTTTTCCCATGGAGAGAGAGGTGCATCGTGTTTCTCTATTGTCACCCATGCACCAACGTTTTGCCTTCCCTGTGAGTTATGTAAACACACAAACCAAAACAGGGTAAAGCATGCAGGCACTGATGGGTTTTCATGATGCATTCAGGTACACCTAGTAAAGTCGTGACGCATTCAGGTGCAAATAATGCTTGTTTTCAAAGTAATTGTTAGAACTGTAATGGTATTATTAAAGTGACGGTTCACAGTAATTTCACCCTAGGGTCCCTTGCACCATGACCACGAGCCAAACACCCCCCCAGAAGCTTTTTACACCTGGGTCAAACATTGTGCGAGTTAGCGCTATTAGCTGAATGGCTTAGTGCAGGCGCTAATGGAGCCAAGTGTGTATCTCGTAAATTACCCCACTAATAATGCCTGAAATGACACCAAATGTCTACAGTAGTACAAATAGGTTATGTAGTCTTAAAAAGATGGATTGGAAAGTTGTAAGTAGACAATATTATTTAAATAACACTTGCCTGCTGGTTTCTGATCTCTACATAACCTACATAACTTATTTACGAGATACACAGTTGTTCCATTAGCACCCGCTCTAAGCTAATCAGCTGATAACGCTAACTCACCCAAAGTTTAACCCATGTGCAAAAAGCTTCTGGGGGTTTGGCTTGAGGTTGTGGTGCAAAGGACCCTAGGGTGAAATTACTCCCAACCGTCACTCATATCGGTACTCAATATCGTTAAGTACCCAAATGGTATCTGTGCATCCCTAATGATAATACTATGAAAATAATTATAATGATAATATGCCTTTTTACAGAAAAACATTACCGAACATGATCAGCCAGAGTCAGTGAAGGTGACATTTGAATCGCTTTGCAACTACTTCAGGTAAGCAGACTGTAGATAACAAACTCATGATCATGTTCTCGTACACACCCTGATCACCGTGGATCAGTAGCAGCTGTTTTTCTCTGTGCAGTGATCAGGATCCAAGTGGCCTTCTCCTGCTCCCTCCTAAAGGAGCCCACTCAGACTTTGACATCAGCCCCATACTGTCAGTTATGGAGACGTTGCTGCTGGTGGCAACAAGAGAGGTGAGGCCTCCCCTGACACAGAACACACACACACAAACACAGTATTGATCAACACAACAGCAGCTTGTAATCGTCTCAACTCTTTCGTAATACCATTTACCATTTATCAACGGCCCACTCTGTTTCTCCAAGTACCCTATCTAATGTTCCTCTCTGTTATGTTTCCCATCTCTCAGTGTGAGGTGATGATGGTGGATGAGAATAGTGGATCCAGCAGGACTGTCTTGCTGTCCTTGTTCTGGGCTCTGCAGGGTAGTCTGCTCTCCTGGTGCTACCTACAGCTCAAAGGAGGAGCCTCCACCCCTATCTCTATGGAGCTTGCCAGACACATTCTACTAAAATGTGAGATACTGCGAGATGTGTGATATTACAGCTTCCTACTTTCCTGGTTAGAGTCTGTGTTTATTAGAGCACACAGCCTGGTCCTGATCAGTCAAAGGTCGTCAAACAGATGGACGAACGTGTGTACCATTGTGTATTGGTTCATTACGAACATTGACACTGAGTAGAACTCATCAATGAAGGGACAAGAGGATATGCTTTCAGTTTGACAAAATGCTTCTTCTTTATTTTAAAAGATGTGGATCAGTTCCTGGGAAGTGTCAAAGGTGTCCTTTGTTCTCTGCTGGGGAGGTACACTGGTGCTGAAATTACAGACAAACTCGGCAGCTCCATCTTAGCCACAGTCTTCAGACAACTGGTAATACAATCTTATCTTGTGATTTTGAAGTTATAAAGTCCGACCCTGAGTGAACGTAATATTTGTTCTGGTCCTGGCAGATGATTTTACTCCTGGAGCTGTGCTCTTTGGACATCCCACACAGTGTGCTGCTGAAGAGCTTCTCCTCTCTGGTCGAGCTACTCAAAAGCCTGTCCAGTGACACCGGAGACATCTTCTCTAAGGTCAGTCCACTCTCACCTTAGTCCTTAGTGTACCACAATTTATACAGCCTCGTATCCCGTTGCATGAGTAGGAATGGAGAGGTGGAAATGCAGACCAGTATTTGGGGCGTGGAGCGTTGGAAAAGTACAGCATGACAGCACCACTACTGTAAACAGTGGTAGTAGATGCACTCAGATCAACTGCTTAAGTTAAAGTAGCAATACAAAAATATTCTATTACAAGTATTTTATTTATTTATTTTTATTTATTTATTTATTTTATTAATTCTGGACAATGCACATTGATGAACCTGCACAACAGTACACGTAAATGTGCCAGATTGTAGCCCAAGGGCCAATTTCCATCCGCAGTCCAATAGGCAGATTGGAGTTACAGTAGAAAAGACACAGGATAGTAGCATTTAGTATATAAAATCAAGAAGAAACAAAAGGAAAAGAAGAAAAAAGAGAAAGAAAAAACAGGACAATTCATTAGTTAAAAAAAAAAAAAAAACAAAGGACGAGTTAGCGGTGATCACATGTTTGGTTAGCTCTAAGCCCCAGTAAGTAAAAGTTATTCTTTGAAAAAAAGTTATTCTTTGAAAATGTCACTAAAGTAAAAGTATTTAAGTAATATTAGCAAAATGTACGTTGAGTATCAAAGGTAAATGTACTGATGGAAATGGCCTCTGTGAGGGTTATACTAATATATAATATGGAATTATTACTATTACTGAATGTGTAAGTATCATTTTACTGCTTGAGTTGGTAGTAATGGATCTAACTGAACTCTTTTATTTACTGTTGCGTAGTTAAATATATGTGTGTGTATCAACAGTGCATCATATTTTTTCTACATATAGTTTGTATAAATCTCAATCTGTAAAGTAACCAGTAACTGTAGCTGTCAGATAAATGAAGTGCAGTAAAAAGTACAATATTTCCCTCTGACATGTTGTGGAGTGGAAGATAAAAGTAGTATCAAGTGGAAATACTGAAGTAAAATATACTTCAAACTTGTACTTATGTACAGTACTTGAGTAAATGCACTTAGTTACATTCTACCGTTGATTGTAAGATGAAGTGCATGCCTCGACACTGTTAGGTGGATCAGGAGAGCTGGCACCAGCCTCAGCAGCCAGTGGTGCTGAGGACCTGGAGCATGGAGTCACCTCACAACTATGAGAACAGCCGCCACGAGACCAGCATCTTTGCCTGCCCTGGTGCTACCTCCTTTGAGGTGGAGTTTGACGAACGCTGTGAGACTGAGAAAAGGTGACTTATGTGAAACATTACATATTCCGATGTATTTCTTTATCCCTAGTGAGACTTTTTCGAACCCATCCACTCTGCTCTTGATAATCACAGATACGACTACCTGGAGTTCACAGATTCTAGAGGTGGGAAGGTCCGCTATGACATGAAGGTTGGAAGTGAGAAGTGGCCAAAGGTAGGACATGGGAAACCATTCAGTTGTCTCCATATGAAAAACACCGTTGTTGCTTATTTAATTCACACACCTGCTGCTTCTCTTTGCTCCTTCAGAAGGTGACATTTGACGCCGGCCCTCAACTCCAGTTCCTCTTCCACTCTGATAGCAGTAATAGTGAGTGGGGTTACAAGTTCACTGTGACAGCCATGGGCCTGCCAGACATCACTATTTCTTGGATGTCTGACCTGCAGCTGCTGGTGGCTCGCCTGATGGGTCGTCTTGCTTCCAGAACCCTCGCCCTGAAATCCCCCCACGGTGAGACTGCCTTTAACCTTTATCAAACAAAGCTCTGTCAAAGGTTTTTTTGTGTGAATCCTTAACCAAAGAAAAGTTTGGTAATGACTGTGTTAGGCGGTAGTTAAAATCATATGTTTTTAGTTATTCTTAAATCTTGTACATTTTAAGCTTACATGAACAGATCTTGGAAAATTTGAGATTTGTTAAACATACTTTAGATTTGAGTAAAAATGATTTCAGCCTGTTTCAGAATGATAGCATACTCGAGCAATGATAGATTGAAATGCTGATATTTGTGAGTTGCTGTCTGTTCCAGAGATACGGACTGTTAAGGAGCTTCCACCGGGGAAAATGTCCCATATTCAGGCTTCTCCCTTATGGAAACCCATCCTGCGACACGGGTTGTGTGAAACAAGGGAAACGAATCAGACCAAAACACCCACAGACCAGGTACTGTCACATCTGCTTAATCCAGTTATGTAGAAGTTAAGTTCCATTCCTATGTTTACATTATTCCATTGCTTTTTGATCTCGGCAGCTAGGTGGTGCTCTAATACTCTGTTGCTTTTCTGTGTGGTAGACAAACACATGGACTCTTGATGAGTTAATAAGCTTCCTGGAGGACTTTGCCCGTTGGAACCCTTCCCTTGAACCGACAGACAGTAGAACAAAGCTGATGAAGACTCTCATGCAGTCCTGCAGAAAGCAGCCAATGAGGAATGAGATTGCCTCCGGATCAAAGACAGACCAAGCTGTGAATGCCATTTGGGCAGCCATGGTATACCACACACCCGCCCTCAACCATGCCCTGAAGACCTATGGTAATGCTTGGCTATAATCAGTGGTCATAGAGCAAAAGCTGTTCTATTTCTTCTTGCTGTGTCTCATCCTGGTAATTCTGCGTGTTTGATTAACTTGGTTGAGTTGACTTCTCCCTTCTGTTTTGTCTTTGTATGAGTAGTCAATCAAGACTGCAAGTCCTGTTTCAGTGAAGAATTTGTGCAGGTGTATTCATTAGCAGATAGCATCAGAACATGGATGGTGAGTGTTACGGACATGATTCATATTTTTGGTTGATGATCTGCTGCTAGGTGTATACATGATCATGTTACTGAACTATTTTACTCACTATGTTTTTCAGTTGGAGATGAAGCAGAGATACCTAGTTAGCAAAATGAATGTTCCTGACGAGAAGGAAAGGGGTCAGGATGAGGTTAGCATGGAGACACTAGGTGAGGACCTCAGCTTAAAGACAAATCTCACTCTTTCTTTTCACCCACACTGTTAATGCTACTTTGCTGACTTGTTTTTTGCTTTCTCTGTAGCTGAGATGTGTATTGAGAAGAGCCTATTGCTCTTCAGATTCACCCCTTGTGGAGTAGCGTGCCATGACAGCGACTCTTCCAAAGCTGCAGAGGGCAGCAGTGCTCCACTGCTCCGCTCAACTTCGATCTCAGAAGGAGACTTCCAGGCCAGCTCCACACAAGGACCTCACACCGCAGGGTGTGAAGAGGCAGGGCAGAGCCAGCCCTCCGATGCTCAAGCTCTAAACTCATCTTCCTGTGGGCACGGCAGACAAGGCCACAGAGGCTCAACAGAGAGCCTCTCCTCTCAGTCAGGGGAACCAGCCTCCCCCTCCGCCTGCGCCCGTAAAGCCCCATTCAGTCGGGCACGCCTGCGCCTCCTGTCCTGTCGATCTATAGAAGAGCCCCGCATGACCCCCTCTGTCAAGGATCGCTACCCAATACTCAAACACATTCTAAACTTTATAAGGGACCAGGCTCTCACAACAGCAAGGTAACTGACCTCAATCTTCTATTTATTAGTTTTAATGTGTGTAATTCTACCATATACAGTAAGGGTAACTCATCCAAATCTTCCTCCTGTAGCATTCTGCAGACCCTGTCCCTGAGCAAAGCCCAGGCTCTGAGTGTGTGCAAGGTCCTGGAGATGGTTCAGCAGTGTTTACGCTCCCTTGGAAAGCCACACCTCTTCCAAGCCCCCTGCATCCTGTTCCTACAGGAGCTGCTGGCATGCCAGAAAGACTTCACCAGGTACATCTGAAGGAAATGTTTTCAGTTGGAAGAAAAGGCGCTCAAATAATTCATCATATGTTGTATGTTTAAACTATACATTAGCACAGTTAAGAATATTGGATTTTGAACAGTATTGTCACAAAGTTTTGTAATTATGTAATAATATTATTGATAATAAATTGTATTGACCAAAATATATCAATTTGACAGTTCAGGACATATGCATATCAGGTAGATTTTGAGAAGATCTCCTTGTTCTTTGTCTTTTTCAGTTATTTCTCTCAGTTGTCGGACAGTGGCGAGAAGCTAGGAGAGGAGGTGAGGCATTCCTACCATCAGTTGGTGCTCATGCTGGTGGAGGCAGTACAAGGCTTCAGCAGCCTGAATGAGAAGTAAGCTGTCATCCTTGTAACATGCACCATGTTCACACATAACTGCATTCACTGAAATTAAAAAAAGTGCTTGCAACACTGATGAGTGTAATTCTGAGTGTGTGAGCAGTGGAGTAACCTGATCCTCATCACTGTTCTCCAGAGCCCTGCTACCAGCCCTGTCATGTGTGCAGACCTGCTTGTTGCACCTTCTAGACATGAGCTGGGAGGTACATGACCTTCCTCTCTTCTTGGATATCAAGTTTCCGGACCTCCTGCTCAGCATGTCCCAGGAAAACATCAGTGTTCATGACATTGCCATCAGGTAATATTTGCCCCACCTGAGAAGGTTTGTCCAGTTGATAACAGTTGCTAAGGCTAGCAAAAGACACTACTGTCATTTTTACAAATCAATTGTCTAACCTTCTTTGTGCCTCATGAGTCTATTTATTTCAAATCACTTACTATATGTTAAGGCACTGTTTACCAGCCCCTTAAATTGCAGAGATGCTAGATTATTTCTATTGTTCAAACTAATTTTCAGCCAATGGACAGAGGAGGATGAAATCGCAGACTACAAGAAGAACCAGGAGTGGATGGATGAGTGTATGGACGGGATGTTTGAGAAGTGGTACGACAAAATCGATGAAGAGGAGACCATGGAGGACAGGAGAAAGGTACATCACAGTGCATTAAAAAAAGTCAGATCATTAGCAGACAACGTGTCTGAGCTGAATGGGGAAACAAATGGCTCTCAGTTCTGAACCCGACTGGCCGAAGTGTGTCTCTGCTCTGTTTTCTTTCTTGTGCATCCCAAGAATAGAGCAGATGTAGTCTTGCAGGTAATACATTTAAAGACAACCAGCAACCTCCCATTTAAAAAAAGATGTTGGTGTAATATAACTGGTTATGGCTCTGTGAAGCTGTCTGTAGACACATCTGTACTTTGAGCTCCATGCTAACTTGTTAGTGTAATGTGTTAGTGTTACTTCACACAAGTGTTTGAAACACACACATTTGTGTATTTCTGTTTAATACAGACCCACACAAACCCATACACACAATGATGGTTAGGCTGAGGTAGCTACTGTATTTATTTCCTGTCAAAAATGACCCAATCCAAAAAATGTTCTTCTTCAATTCTGTTTGCTTGTGGTTTTACAAGTTTTACAAGTTGTAAGTAGCTGAATATTTCCAAGTAGATGACTGAGCTCGGATCCATGCAAATGTTTAAAAGCATAGGTCGGACAGTTTGATGACACTAATACTGTGTATGTAACCCGGTTTAATCCACAGATGCACATGTTCATTGCACGTTATTGTGACCTGCTCAATGTTGTGATCTCCTGTGACGGCTGTGAGAGGATGGCACCTTGGCACCGCTACCGATGTCTGCAGTGCATGGATATGGACCTCTGCAAGACCTGCTTCCTCAGTGAGCTCATACACTTCACTAGTCATACACTCATGCAGTCACTAATCATAAGTCTGACAGCATCAGAGCAACCCTAAATGTGAATGTGTGTATTTTTGACCAGGTGGTGCCAAGCCTGAGGGCCATGAGGATGACCATGAGATGGTGAACATGGAATACGCCTGTGACCATTGCCAGGGGCTCATTGTAGGCAGCAGGATCAACTGCAACGTCTGTGAGGACTTTGACCTGTGCTTTGGTTGTTACAATGCAAAGAAGTATCCCGACAGGTGACACATTTATAGTTTCCCATGCTGTTAAAACACACTTATCTTTTAGTGTTCTACCTCCGGAGTTGTTGACTTCATTATTTTTAATTTTCAATTATCTGCAGCCACCTGCCCACCCATCGGATCACAGTGTACCCCATGGTGACCATACGAATCAGCGACCGTCACCGCTTGATCCAGCCCTACATCCACAACTACTCCTGGTTACTGTTTGCTGCGTTGGCCCTCTACACGTCCGAACTATGCAGTCAGAAGCAGATAGAGGGAGAGTCTTTGGACAGCAACACCTTGAGCCAGGCCTCAGCGCTGCAGACACACTGCTCCCAACTCATCACTGATTGTTTGCTCAAGGGGCAGACTGGCAAAGGTAAGTACAAACAAGACTTCAGTTGTTTTTTTAAAGAAGTTGTCCCACATTTTGGGAAATACGCTTATTTGCTTTCCTGCTGAGACTTGGATGAGAAGTCTGTAGGCAAACGGCTTACCTTGCTCTGTAAAAAATAAGAAACTTAAATAATGTGTAAATCACAGGGATGAAAAGTTTTTGTACGGATTATACAAACTAGATACTATGATGAGCTAATTAATGAGTTTTAGAGATGAAGAGGATTTTTTAAAACCTAGATAGAGGTTGTTAGCTCCAACTTTATGTTTAGCGTACGGATGCAAGAGTGGTATTGGTCATTTCATGTAAGGCAGTAAGAAAACGAGTGTGAGTATTTCCCAAATTGTAGAACTATTCCTTTAAACACAACATTGACCTTGGGAGAGATAAGTTTCTGCTATCCATTCATTGTTTGGACATTTTTGGATGAATTTGGGTTTAACAACGCAAAGTCTTTTCAGAATGTCTGAGTTGTTAAAGGCGGGTGATTCATTGTTTGTCCATTTGTCACATAGTATCTCTATTCTTCTTACCTGTATTTTAATTCAATTACCTGTAAATGTTTTGTGCTTTTATGGAAACCTTTCTATGCCATCCTCCACGTAGGTCTACGTTCCTCAGCCTTGCTGGCTCTGCTGTCGTCCAATGAATCAGCTTCTGATAGTGAGCTGTGTCCAGTCTCTCCAGAGTCCTCTCAGGAGCTCAGTACAGCCACTGACACCTCCTCTCTCCCTGGCAGCACTGCAGCCATCTGCTCCCCGTCGTCTCCCAGGGACAAGGTTAGGAACAGAAGTCACCTTATAAGATAATATAAAGATTGAATAATGATGTTGGAGGATCATTACAGGAGTGGATCATGACAGTGGCATGAAGAAGAACAGAAAAAAAACAGAGCAGATATTTGTACTATACACATCTATAAATATTTAAAACGCAGATGTAAGAGGTTCACCAGGTCACATTATTCAATTCCCACACAAAACATGTCTGGAAATGTACAAAAATAGGTAGAAATGCATACCTTCAGTCTTTTCTTGTTCAGTCTGTAATGTAGGTAATGCAGTATTTAGTATTCTTACAGTTCAAGAGCCCACACTGCTACCCTTGTTACCCTACTGAATTGTTGCTATCTTTTCCCCACTAGAGTAAACCATCAGGTAAGGAGAACAAGGAAAAGGACAGGGCCTCTCCTCCCCCTGTTCCTCCAGAGGTGTGGTCCCCCTCAAGCACTGGAGAAGGGGAGAAAAGCAAGCTGGTTACCCAAGACACCCTGGACTCTTCCAGCCTCAGCCAGACTCCCTCTGTGACCAGTGAGGACCCCCTCTCTCCTGTGGTTCGACGTAAGTTCTGAGACTACCTGCACCAGGCTGCTTACAGGTCTGATTGTGTTCATTAGTGGGTATGACTCTCTCTTAGCTGTCTGGATCAGCCTTGTGTTTATCTTTTTTAATCATTCTCAGCTTCAGAGTCTGTTCCAGGAATAGTCAACTCTCCAGCATCTGATGTTGTCAAGGAGACCGATGAGAGGCTGCCCCAGGTTCCCCTTCAGGAGCATGTGTTTTCAGAGTGCTCCAGAGAGAGGATCCTGGGACTACTAGCAGCCATGCTGCCACCAGCCAAGCCAGTAAGTGAAACTAAAGACCAGTTTTTAGGGTTGAGAGTCTATGTAACGCTATCAAAATCGGTCTACATTTTGGGAATTATGCTTATTCGTTCTCTTGCTGAGAGTTGGATGACAGGATTGATTGTATCCGTGTGTTATCAAGTCAAGTTTGTTTAAACCAAACAAAACTGTTGTACGGGGAGTTAAGTGCCGGGCAATGTCTTGGGCAGGTACAGTGACTTCCTGGAGTCTTGTCAACACCTTGAGGTTGCCAGGCAACCAGCAAGACCCCAGGACGTTAAATAGTCCCACACATAACTGAATAAAACTACAAAGTGTCATTTTTACACATTGTTTTTTTTGTACAGATTTTCTACACAAACAAACAAGATATAATGTTTTTACTAGTGACCTTTAGAGGTGCACGTTTTGGTTCCTTTGGGCAGAGCCAGACAAGCTGTCTCCAGCCTTATGCTGCTTGCTGTAGCCTTTTTTTATTTTATGGACAGATGTGCCAATTTAAACAAATACGCCAAAATCTATTGACACTTTGTTAAGCTAAGACAACAGGCACTTCTGTTCCTAGCATGTTTTCCATTTGTCCACAGATAACCTTTCCCTTGTCTTTCTTGTATCCTCAGGGCAGCACCCTGTCTCTGCCCAGTCTGAACTCCATCCTGCCCAAGCTTTTCAGGGCGGTCATTTTCAATGCTGGCTCTCTCAACGAGACCTTCCACCTCACCCTTGGACTACTGGGTCAGTTGCTGCTCCGGATCCCTCCGATGGAGGCTGACGCTGCCGTCACAGAGGCCCTGGTTGACAAATATGACTTCCTGACACAAGCAGAGGCAACAAGTTCAGACACCCAGGGCTGGAAGACCACCCAGCTGCTTTTCAGCCTGGGGGCCGTCTGTTTAGACAGGTAACAGGATAAAAACCTGACGACACCAGGGAAATGCGTTGTAGTTTATATATCAGTTTTCTCGATGACACACCTGCAGACATTAATACTAAAACAGCTCTGCACTTGTTAGCACCGACGTGCATTTTAGACGATCCAGAACAGCCATGTGAGATATTTTCCCACCATGATAAAAGCAAATGGAAAAATGACTTGCATGCTCTTACCTGTTCTTTTACAAAGTGTGCCTAAATATTTTCAACTTTATCCCTATAAACATTGTTGGATCAAATGTGTGTTTTTTTTTACTTTGTTAAGTAAGCAATCTGATCTCAGGCTGCATGTGTACTCACAGCATTAAAATTCTATCTTCAATAATCTTTATAATATTTAATAATACTAAATGGTTCTGCCCTTTGGCCCTTTGATCAAGTTATACCTGTGTGAGTTAAAAACCTGCTTTCTTTTTTGGATCCAGTGTTTGTTTAGTTTTGAAAGTTACACATATGAACTCCACCAAAGTCTAATAATGTACTAACAGATGTAGAACTGAGACACTGATGGTATCTCTTTATCCCACAGTTGAGATCTTATTTGCCAGAAAGCTAATAGATGTTTGCATTGATAAGGAAATATTTGCTTTTATAGTCATATTGGGATTTCCCCTATTTTCTTCTGTTTGCAGTCGTATTGGTCTGGATTGGGCGTGCACAGTGGCAGATATTTTACACTGTCTGAATGCTTGCCCCGAATGGAACGCAGTCATCGCTGCCTTCACTGACCATTGTATTCAGCAGCTGCCACAAGCTCTCAAACGCACCAACCTCTTCACCCTGCTGGTGCTGGTGGGCTTCCCTGAGGTAGGTAGAACACATGCCACAGTATATGTACAGTGTGTTCCCTAACTTCCTACGCTCAGTTGTGACTACTCTTGTGTGTATATCAGGTGCTGTGTGTGGGTACCCAGACGGTGTTTATTGACAACGCCAACGAACAGCACAACATGATCTTGCTCAAACACTTCACAGAGAAGAACCATGCTGCAGTGGTGGACGTTAAGACACGCAAGAGGAAAACAGGTTGGTGCAGTTGTAGCCCACTCTAATAACTTTGCCGGTGTGTAGAATTAAAACATGGAATTAACCCTCTATGTGCTTTCTCTTCTTTCTAGTGAAGGACTACCAACTCATCCAGTCTCAGGATTCCACTGCAGCCTGTCTCCCAGGGCAGTCAGAGGGCCAGGACTCCCCAAAGACCCTGCTCAGCCGCTACCTGATCAATTTCACCACTATCATCAGCCATCTTCTGCAGACCAGCCAGGACAATGGCTCTCCTGATGCTGTGGAGGCCTCCTGGGTTCTCTCCTTGGCTCTTAAAGGCCTCTACAACACACTGAAGGTGACTCCCATGACCTAGGAATCCGCAAACTCCGAAATCTAAATTGTGGTTCTAGGCTAGAAACAAATGGCTTAGATGAGAAGAATTATTCCAGAGGTGGTTTTGTCATTCTTTTGCGTCCTCTTGTGTAGAAACATGGAGTAGAGCAAGCTCAGGAGGACATCCAGCAGTCAGGACTGACCCAGCTGCTGGTGAGGAAGTGCAGCAAAGGGACAGGCTTCAGCAAACTGTGGTTGCTGCGGGATCTCGAGATTCTCTCCATCATGCTCTACTCCTCTAAGAGGGAGATCCACTCCATGGCCCAGGACCCAGAGCGAGACCAAAGAGAGCAGGACAAGGAGCACGACTCTGACCACTCCAGCTGCTGTGCTGACGAAATTGACGTCAACAAGCCCGACCCCTTAGAGGGTCTCGATGAAGAGACAAAGATTTGCTTCCAGGTGATGAGGGATACTACTAAAAACACATTCAGAAAAATTAAGTTTGATGTAATAATCTGAAATGCATTTTTTCCGATTCAGATCACACACGATGCCTTAAACGCCCCTCTGCCCATCCTGCGAGCCATGTATGAGTTGCAGATGAAAAGAACTGACTCCTTCTTCCTGGAGGTGCAGAAGAGGTCAGCCTCAACCTATAAATAATCTCTTTTTAGATTGCGGTAAAGGTCATATTTTACAATCTATTACTACCTCTCTGTTATGCATTGTGCCTCTGTGTTATTTTTTTCAGATTTGATGGGGAAGAAATAAAAACAGATGAGACAATCCGGATGCTGGCTCAGAAGTGGCAACCTACCAAGCGGCCTCGCTCTGAGGAAAGGAACACCAAGGCCGTGGACACTGATATGATTGTGGTGTCATGTGTGGTGAGTTGTTTATTATGAATTGCCAACAACATCACACAGAGGTTTTGAGATGTCAAGTTCTGTCATGTGTCAGTATTCTGATATATTACCCTCCCCCCCCCCACCACAGTCTAAACCCAGTCACTGTGAAAAGGCCACCGAGGAGATCAACGTAGTGGCCCAGAAGCTCATCACAAATTCAGAGAGCGACTTACAGCTCAGCTACGCCAAACAGAGACGCACCAAAAGTTCCGCTCTCTTGCACAAGGAACTGGACGTGCGGAGCAATCGGGCAGTTCGTCAATACCTGGTGAAGGTCAACCAGGCCATCGCCACGCTTTACGCCCGCCATGTGCTGGCCTCGCTGTTGGCCGACTGGCCCGCAGAGGCAGCGCTGAGCGAAGAGGCCCTAGAACTGAGCGGTGCCTCACACATGGCCTACATCCTGGACATGTTAATGCAGCTGGAGGAGAGGCCGCTCTGGGAGAAGGTGGGCAGTAGGGGAGTCAATGTGGAGTTTGGGTCGAGTCTAAAGGGAGCATGTCATTATGATGCATAATAGGTGTTTTGTGGATTAATGTGATTGTCATACTCTGTTACTGACCAGATTCTTCAGAGGGTGCTGAAGGGTTGCAGCCAGAGTATGCTGTGCAGTCTGTCTCTCACTGCTTGTCAGTTCATGGAGGAGCCAGGTATGGCTGTGCAGATCAGAGAGTCCAAACACCCATATGACAACAACACCAACTTTGAGGTGGGTGAAATCTCTTACAGTCATAACTGTGTTTAAGACGTTTATTACTGTATTTCCTCATTGGTTATGCCATCTTCTTGGTGTCAACCTTTTTGCTTATCATTAAATGTATATTGTCTAAAGAAGACTTTGCAATAAAGATGGCTATTAGTACAGATCCTCATTTGAACCAGGGCTTTTTCAATTCAGTTTGAAGACTCTATTCTGTTGGGTTTTTTTCTCTTAAGGACAAGGTGCACATCCCAGGGGCCATCTGCCTGTCAGTAAAGTTTGACTCCCGCTGCTACACAGAGGAAGGCTGTGATGAGCTCACCATGTCGAGCAGCAGTGATTTCCTCCAGGATGTCCACAACTTCAGTGGCTCCCCTCAGAGATGGACCGATTTTGAGATTCCAGGTGAGCAATATTTAAAAAAGTTGTTCATTCTTTTTCTGCTCAATGTGTATATGTGTTCACATCACAAATAGTTGACTATTGTGTTTAAATCCCGTTTATCAACATGTGCGTGTGCGTGGGTTTCCCCTCAGGTGACACCCTGTACTACAGATTTATGTCAGACATGAGCAACACAGAGTGGGGCTACAAGTTCACGGTTACAGGAGGTCACAGAGGACGTTTCCAGACAGGTGCTCTAAACTTTAATTTAATTTACTTTAATTAAAACAGATACTCACTGTTTTTGTATTTACATTTGTGCAAATTAGGCCTGCACAATTAATCGTTATAAAACCGTAATCTCGATTCACCCTGTTACCGATTTAATCTTTAAAAAAAAACATTTAAACTAGCAAACCTGCTTTTAAAACCAATAAAAACTAAACTGAATTTGAAAACAAAAAGTCAAAACGAAATAAAAATAAACTAAACTATAAAAACCTTGGTTTGCTACTGCTGATTTGTTTTGTTCTGTCATGGTCAAAAAAATCGTGGCAAATAATCGTGATGTCAATTATAAGCAAAAAGAAATTGTGATTCATATTTCCCCCTGAATCGTGCAGGCCTAGTGCAAACCTGTTTCATTTGGTAGAGAGCAACTCTGGAATCTACCAACATGCATCCTCCAGTTGGTCAGGTCGTCACCCTCTCTGCACTTTTGCTTTTATCAGGTTTTGAGATACTGAAGCAAATGTTAGCAGACGACCAGGTGCTCAGTCACCTGCCACTGGCTGACATCTGGGAGTGGCAGGTGGGCGTGGCCTGTCGCCAGACTGGGAACCAGCGACTCAAAGCCATCCACTTGTTGCTCCGCCTCCTGCAGTGTCAGTCTCAGACGTAAGAAGTTACATTTCTATCTCTTCTCTTCAATGCTTCTCACTTTTTTTCTGTCCTCAGTGAAATGTTATAATAACAACCAGAGTAAACTGCACAAACATCAAGCCCATGCACCTGGTCCTAAGAAATGCTAATTTGGTTAGAAGCACCCAGTGCACATTTCTACCTCTACAGGTCATTTTTCTAAGAGGCGCATGTCTCCACACAGGGTTTGCATAAAAGCCTTGATAAACCCTCATTTCCGTGGTGACTACCAGGACATGAGGTAAGGATGTGGCTGGAAATTTGCTTATGTGCAGACTGACTCTGGTCACAATGACAACATCACACAACTGTATTTCCACTCTGTACTCATATTTTTCTTTAAACAATATCCTTAATGTTACTTTACACAAATATGTGGGACTCTCCTGATTAATGTAACAACCCTTTAGATACATTTTATGGCCCCCAGCATTTTGGGAGGAGGAATGGGTCTAAATACTAATAGACCCATCAGCCTGGGTCGCCGTTGACATAGAGAAGAGCAGATCTGAGCGCTTTGTTGAGAACGAGACACGTTGCAATAGTTACCCACAATTTAAAAGGGACTTGATTTAAGCAGAAGATTTAACTTTGGAAGAATCCAATATGTTCTTCATCTTTTGCATTCATGATTTAATAGGGGCAGTTCTAGCCGATCAAAGCTGTAGAAGTGCTCCAATAATGAGTCACGTTACATCCTCTACGGGGACAAAGTAATGGGACTTTTCCTTCCTGACACAGTCCTAAATCTCTTCCCACTTTGCAACTCTATATGCAACTTACACAAGTGTGATGCGGGAACTTGAAGCCCTCAGGTCATATAAACTGAGAACGTTTTAGTAAGGTAGTAGCCATCTTGTGTCCAGTGGTTACATTTTTGATAATACAAATATTGTTCTGGATTTTTCAATGATGGAAAGGGAAATGGACAGTTTTAAGGAAACACTGTATCAGGCACAAATTATTAGTCCAAGCATCTTAAAAGGTTTTATTTGGGGGGGATCTTTTTAATTGGCATCATTCACCAGGATACACATGGTCTAACAAACCAGGACACAGCAATAGAAGACTACAGAGAATGTGTTTTATGATACTTCACCATACAGATATAGAATTGATACATTCATTAGAAACATTACAGATTCATCAGCATTAATAATATTCCTTAAACACTCCTTTCTTCTTTTTGGGATCTATTCACAATGAAAAGTCTATGGCCACGTCTTTTTAACGGTCATGTTTTGCTCTGCTTATGACTGTTAGAGCCACAGCGTTGCTTTTTTCCCTTATGATGTGACTCTTTATTATCCTGTTATGCCTGTGTACATGTTTTTGTTCATCCATCGATTTTTTTCCTCCACTCCAGAGCCTGTGAGCTGACGCTGCTGCGGCCTCTGTGGCAGCTCTTTATGACTATGGAAAACAGCCTGAGCCAGGATCCCACCAGCATCACAGTGCTGCTGCCTCTTCACCGAGCCCTCACTGAACTCTTCTTCATCGCAGAGGCCCGTGCCATTGTGAGTGACGCATACACACACACACACACACACAGACAGACACTCGAATGCAGGCAAACATCTACTGTTGAATACTACTGTGTTGTTAAAGCTGACGGTGTGGCATTTTAGGCATTTGTTTAGCTACGTTGGCTGTTTTTGCTGTGATGACAGCATTATTGACTTTGAAGTTGAATATAGAATAGATTAAATAAGGCTGATTGTATAGAAACCATTTTTTGTCTCTCTTCCTTAAATACTTCCTTACCTTCCCATAACATATTCAGTTTGAGGCAATTTGAATGAAATGATGTAAAATTAAGTCAACATTCTACTCTTTACCTCTGTCTCCCCCCCCCCCTCTGTCTATATCTGTCTCTCTGTGAGATGAGCATGTTTTTCCTCCACCCACCTGTTCTGTGCTGGGCTCACGGCCAAAGCCCGGCCCTGCCATCTGCCAGACAACCCGTTGTTTGGGAGAGGCAGAGATGCTATCCATTTTGTGATGCGTATGGGCTCTCTTTCTCTCTCACTCACTCTCTCTCTCTCTCTCTCTTTTTTTCTTTTTCTCTCTCTTTCAATTGTCTTGAATAATTGATTAAGATGAATTCTCAAGCATTATGAGCGTGCCGTCAGCCAGGAGTTTCCCATCTGTGGATGTGATTGAACCAGACAGTCTCTACCTTTCCTCTCCCCTTCTGGGGAGGTTGGTGAGGCTGCTGCTTGATGTGACAATGACATTACATCAGTTGACTTGTCATTCAGGATGGATTCTGCGCTCCCATCTGCACCATCTGAATGTTGTGTGAGGGAGAACGAGTTGCTTAAGTTAAGCAGTAGTGTGGACAAACACCAGGGGGCAGTGGCAGTACGCAGCAGTACTTTTGCCTGGGATGCCCTTCATGGACAATTCAGCGTTGTGTTACCAATGATGGACGCATGTTGGTGCGTGGCACGTCCGAGCGCCTCCGTCCTGCACAGCGTCATCACAGAGCATGATCGTTCATTAAGGCAACGCAAATGTGTGTGCAGCCGTGGTTCGTCACCTCCAGCTCATGGAGACACATTGATGGAATAGTTTGTAGTGAGAGAGTGTTTTTCACAAGGGCACGCACACAGGGCTCATTTCAAAACAGATTCACCTCCCCCATCTGAGTTTTGTCAGCATTCTCCTGATAAAACTGTCAAATACATTTTGATTAGGGCTGCAGCCAACTTATTATTTACATTGTCGAATAATGTCATTATTTTCTTGATTAATTGATTGGTTGTTTGGTCTATAAAATGTCAGAAAATGGTGAAAAATGTCCTAAAGCCCAAGATGACATCCTCAAATGTCAACTCAATGATATTCACTTTACTGTCGTGAAGAAGGGAAGAGACTAGAAATCATTCACATTTAAGAACCTGGAACCGGAGGAAAAAAATGACTCAAACCAGTGAATCAATTATCAAAATAGTTAGCAATTAATTTAATAGTTGACAACCAATCAATTGATTAATTATTTTTTGCAGCTCTACTTTGGTTGGTTTCAAAAAAACCACACACCTGTTCTCTTGTCTTGTGTCTTGTCAGGATGTTCAAATTGTTAGAAGAATTTTCAAAAAGGTGTCTGTCAGTTGAACCTGGATAAAGCCGGTGAATGGGATTCTAAACTGGGTAACACAGCCGACAACACGGCTTTGCACCATGTAGACTGGATTGACTGTTCCAGGACTTTACAGAAGATTTTGTAGCAGGACTGTTCTGAGGCTAATAAAGAGGGGGAATTCACTGGTTAAAATCCATTCTGGAATGGACATAAATATTGGAAAACCTTCCTTAGCTGTAAGGATCAGTGCTCTACCTACAGCTACCTATCTGTCATCATCCCCCTAAAAATGAAGCCTTTGTGTTAGTTAAGTTAAGGTTGGTGGCCCTCATGTGGTGTGGTGCCTAGCTGCAGTAATACTCCATAATGACTACTGTAAAATTATGGAAGGGGCGTCCCCTAGCTCACTCAGTAAGAGCATGCACCCCATGTAGGCTGAGTCCTTTGCAGCGCCCAGGGTCCGAATCCGACCTGCGGCCCTTTATTGCGTGTCATCCCCTCTTTCTTATCTATCCACTGTCACTATGGAATAAAGGGTAAAGCCCCAAAAATAATCTTTAAAAAAAATAAATGAAAGATTATGGAAAGCTAATGAGTGGACTGGACACATTATGTAATCCTGTGTCCATATTAGGATCCGAGCATCAAAGCAGCATATTTTAAAGTTTTAGTGGCCTCCCGTCAGTCTTTATACGCACACAGAGTTCACAGACGGGTCCGCTGAGATTCAGTGAACACTCTCTACCCCAGGAAGTGAAATTTATATTAAGAAATCAAAAATGGCATGTCATGCACTACTGCCTGTACAAATCGTCCTAGGATGTTTCCATGCATAAACATTCGGGGTGCTGCGAGATGGATGGTGGACCAGGGCTCTGGACTGTGTCTCCAGCTCTGTAAAGCTCCATTTGGCCAGTCTCAGCCCATTTAGCCGCTATGTAGTCTTCCCTGTGTTCCCCAACTGCTTGTGCTTATGTAACCTGAGGTATGTTTCTCCCGTAGGGCTTTAGTGACAGCGCTCTCTGTTTATAACTGTGATTGACTGTGCAACATTCCACTGTTCAATTTGAGGCCGAGATGGAGATGAAAAGTGGTCACGGAACCAGGCCGCATTTCTGACATACCTCACCCCTTATGTAACCTCTTACTCTCTCTGGAAGTTTGTATTCATGACTGTCCGGCCTGCGAGGTTATCTGTGTTTCTTTGCGAGCTGCATTTGGAAACATGGCAGGAGACGCCCGTGTTACCAGCCTTTGATGTGTTTTCCAGGCGCAGGGCATCCTCCAGGAGTACTTGTTAGCCATGACCACTGACGAGCAGCTCCTCCACCACACTGCAATGGTAAGACTTAAACATGATTTATTTATAAAAATGTATATATACAATACTATTAACCACTGATGTTGACCACTGACTGCCTTTCTAAATTCAAAGTCATTCTTTCAGCCTGGCACTCTCAGGGCATCTTTGATTCTTTCAGTTTTGAATTGCTGCCTTACAAAAATGATACTAGCTCAAAGCGTTGTCCACTCAGCCTGAAGTTTTAGAATATCATACAACTCTCTTTCATAACACGCAGTCCCATTGGTTGGTCTTTAGTCGCTGTGAGTCAGCTCGCGGAGTCTCTTGATAGTGAATCATCAAGCCGTTGACACCCCTCTGCACCTCCCTCCCCTTGTTTTGAATATGTGTGGGCCGCACGCAGGACTAATGTATTTGGTAATTACAGTCCATTATAACTTGTGGCACAGCAAGCCACAGCGTTGCTTTTAATGTGGACCCTGCTTCACACAGCGGAGGAGCCGGAGGGCAGTTCAGAGGAGCAAAGGATGCTGGGTGGTGAACAAACAATGTGGGCGGTTCTGTTGAGCAGTTACCTAATACCTGTCAGGTTGAAAACACGACCATAGTCAGAACTATCATAACAATGAGTCCAAAAGTAAAATGGCCGAGGTTCACTTTCAAAGGGCTGGAAAGGAGCCACCCACAGCAAAACAATGTTGGGGACTAACTTTCCTCTCTCTTCAAGTTAGTGGCCTGTCATTTTTTAAATTTTTTTATACCACAACACAAATTGCAGTGTTCCGAGGATCATGTTCAGTCCACTACTCTGTGGCTTCTATCTATCCTGTTATATACTCAATTAAAAATGGGTAACAGTGTAACATACCTGTGTTTTGATATGACATTTGCAGGGGAACTGCCTAGCTAACAATCTAAGCACGTAGACAGCCCAATGAGCATGTGCTGCTGTGTGTCAACGAGGCATTACCTGGTGCTGTGTTGGACTTGTCAGCTCCAAAGAAAAACCTCACCTAAATGATTGAACAGCCACGAGGGTGAATGTGCCGAGGGGAGCATACTCCTTTAGTCTCTCACCTAAAAAATAAATACATTTGATATTTTCTGCAGGAAACTTTGATGTGATAATATTTTACGTGAGACTCGGAAACAGCTGTTATAACTGAGTTAACAGGTATATTATATAGTATTCATTACGTTAAAGCTGCTCTAATCATGGGTTTAATATGAACAATGGATCAAATGGCGTTTTGTGAAAGGTGTGACTTGTAGTTAGAAAAGAGAATTCTCACCTGACTCTACAGAGCTTTTTACTATCTTTCAGAGAAAATCAAATATCACGGTATTCTTGACCAAATACCTCGATGTTGATATTGTAACGATATTGCACGGTTGACTATTGAATGTTATTTACACAATGAGATTTTTGATAAATATTCTCCAGAAATGATTTAATGACTTAGTGGGTAAAGGTAAATAATAGAACAGCCAGAACAGTCCGGTAAGTTCAGGAAATGACATCACTTTACCGTAATGAAGCCTGTAAAATCAGGAAAAGACAATACTTACCATATCACAATATATCCAAAATCTAAGACAATACCTAGTGTTGTATCCCGATATTGATACAACATCGATATACTGGCCAGCCCTACTTTCAGGTCATTGTTTTAGTTTTAAAGACCAGAGCTATACTGTTTGGCTGCACTCTCACCAGCTTCATGCCCAGCCACAGCAAACAGGCTCTGATCAAACCACTGTGAGCTGTGTGTGTCTGCTGAATGTGTCAGTAGGTTGTCACATGTCAACTGGGGTCCCCCCCCCCCAAGTAACTATATACTCTACATGCTGCTTACACTTCTTGTCCCAACTTTACAAAAACTCTCTTTCACCCTGTAAACTGTGTAGGTTTGAATAGCTTGCAACCAGCATATTTTATTGGTACAGTAATATATATTTAATACATTACAATCGGACCCTCCCAGATTTCACAGGCTTTTTTTTAGATTGTTGCGGCCCAACATGCCTGATTTCGCAGGAGCTTTTGCGAAATCCTGGATGCGCTGGCACATGGTGCATTGTGGGCCCCTCATTACGCCCCCGCATCTTCCAGAAAGCAAACCCCCCCCCCCCCCCC
>NC_045745.1:5469745-5480422 GCF_008692095.1 Etheostoma spectabile | reverse complement strand
CCCCCCCCCCCCCCCAGGTGGCTAAGGTGTATATGTATTGTATTATTACTATTTTTATGTTGGTTTTTTTTACACCCCACTCCCCTGTCCCCCACAATATCTTTTTTTGTAGTTTTGTAACTATTGCGAGCAGCGGTAGCTTTTCCATATGGCTCCTGTAATATTTTGTAAAGTGTGTCTACTGATCTGTAGCAGCATTCAGACCACATTGAAAACATATTGTGAATCTTACATAAGGGTCATAATGCAAGTGGTGCAACAGCCTGTTGAAATAAAAACAACACTATATCAAACCCTGAATACTATCCAGCAATGTTGTTGACTGTTTTTTTATTATTTCCATTATCGTTTTTTAATGACAAATTGCTACAGGACTGCTCTGGAGACAATTTTTATTAAAATCTGAGCTTAAGTTTTTCATAAATAAATGGTCCTGGACCAAAAGAGATTTTGAGCTGATAGTGGCACTCTTCACTAAACAAGAGACACCAAAACCATGGACAACCATATCAGATTTAATGACGGTAGACAGTAGTTGTCATGTTCTGGACCAGAACCACCCACTTATTGATACAGAATAATCCACCTGAGGGTAGCACTTCAATCTGTTTTATTACATAAGGTGACATAAACTGTACAGAAGTCCTTGATTCATCAGTTTAGTCACCTTCAATTTGCCTGTTTATCATAATTCAATATGCAGTGCACAGGTGAAAAACAGGTGTTTTCTTTTCACATCTCGTTTTAATAATTCATGATTCATTGTTCTTGGATTTCTGTCCCCACGCTGATTCTTCTGTATTTCACTCCCGTTCTTTTTTCATTGTGTAGGCTCTGAAGAACATCGCTGCCATCAGCCTGGCTATCAATTACCCCAATAAATCTACCAAGCTACTCAACATGTCCCCTTGAGACATGGACTGAGAGAAAAGGAGGAGGTCCAACCTGAAGGGGACGCGTTCTGACTCCGCTCGTTCACTTTGAACAAGGAACGGGGGGGTGCGGGAGAAAACCCTCCCTCACCATCCAGTGCTTTCCTTCTGAAGGACCCCTCCACTCCCGTAACTCTCGGCAGTACTCGGCACTGAGCTGTGGAGGGCTACTCAAAGAGCACTTTCACACATACTCACAATCCTTTTTGCCTTAGGTGAATCCAGTATATCAGCATGTGCATTCACTGGAACAGGAAAACAATTGCGGGGTCTCTCTCTTTATTTGTATTTTATTTTATTTTTGTATTACTTGGAGATGCCGTGCTAAAGGACATGAAGTGTGCCAAATTCATGACCTTCAATGGGAAGTCTATTCCTTTTTGTTTCCTGCCTTCGCTCCTTCTAAACAGCAGCCATAGTTGATCATGGTGAAAAGGGGTCACCTCGGGGACCTACATGTCTCAGCGGACATGTGGAGCCTCCTAAAAATACTGTCCAGGACAGTGGAGTCTCATAGTCACCACGGGGAGAAAGTACTGACCTACTAGCTCATCCCACTCCTTCCCTTCCCTTCTTCATTTTACCTACACAGCCTTTCTTCCTCCCCATCTTCTCTCCTTCTTCCTTATCATTCTTTCTATTTCAGACAACAGATGCAGATGATTTTAGGGCTCCCGTTGAAGGGAAGGATCAGTACATCTTCACAGATATCCAAAACATATATATGATGTGCAAATTTCTGTCACAATGACAAGGGTCACATGCCCTAGGACCCCCTTTAGGACCGTAGGATTGAAGTGATACTCATAGCCATAGTCTTTGCATAGGATGAGAGACACTGCAGCTGAGGGACAACTGTGATAATACACTATTGCAACGCATTCCTCCATGTTATTCTATCAATATGTTGACGTGTTTCCGCTCAATTACTAGTGAATGAGTTGAAAACCTTAAGATGATCATGAAATAATTAACGGCAACAACAACAAATTCATGGAGAAACCCCAAATCTCTTAAAGGCCTTCAGTTTTATCCATTGACTTATTTATTCATTATTATTATTTTATCTAATTTATAATTAGGTTTCACACTTCATGAGAGTCCTGATTTATTTTTCACAGAAAGAAAGACAAGCTGAATCCTAAATTCTAGTGTTTGTCCCCACACCTTGTGTATTGTAGTGAATGTGAGCATACTGGTGCCGTTACACAAATATTATCTATAATGAACTGCTTCCCTCACATCACAACGTTCAGAAGATGACACTGATAAAGGAGACTGTTCCATCGACACACTGTCCCACTTGTTCACTAGTAACACATCTCATCTTTTGTATGCTAAAGAAATCTTTAATACTGAATTACCTCATCTTTTGTAATTACACAGGTAATGGGTGTGACGCTTCCTTCCATGTTTGGAATGTGACTTTCATTCACATTACACTAACCCCACATTTTATTAAAGCCGAGGTCCACCTGTAGCCACTTCCACAGAGATCAGTCGTGGACTGTCACGGTAAAGAAGGCATCGAGTTGTGTGTGTTGACAAATCCAAAAAGGTTTTAAAGCGAGCGAGTTGATTTCCAATCATTATTGTATTCATTTCAGATGCGGAGATTGTTTTTAGTTGTAGGAAGTCGTGGTGGTTGATACCAAAGAAACCAATCATTGTGAGCCATGAATCATCCCTGGAAGAGCTCCTGGTAGAGCTGCTTCTCTGTTTGTCACATCTCAGATCGCTCACCGGGAGAGAAGCTGGCTGCACAGGAAACCTTTACACTCGGTTCTGTTTTTTACTTTTCTTTTGTTGAACTGGTCCCTAAAGGGCCGTGAACAGCTCAGTGGTTTTGTTTACACGAACATCAGCTGCAGCGAGGAGAGAGGAAGAGATCCATGGCCTCCATTTGGCTTCTACGACGCCTCACTTATCTACCACGTGCCTATGGTTAAAAATGAAGCAATCATAATTTAACTCATGTTAGCTGAATAGTTATTAATTATATTTTAAAAAAGAGAAATATATTGTTTCATTTGAAGTTTTTTGTAACTTTTTACTTTTAATGTTGGTTTCTTTTTGCGAGGATGCTTGATATAAGGCTGACTGATTTGAATGTACATTTCTGTGAATATTAATTGCACAGGAAAAAGACTTTGATATCAACCCCTTACAAATATAGACTTTATTGGGCACTAACAGACAGACACTTTGATTCTGATTTTGTATGCATGGCACACTGAAGGTATAAAAAAAAACACCCCGAAACCACGTAATGCTTGGGTTGAAATGTAATCCATTTCTAATAAAAATAGAAATGACTTAACTACAACTTCTGCTGTCTCCTCTTCCATGTGTAGGCTCTACAGAGAAATTCTGTGCACCAACAAATAATGGATCGATCCCCCAGTCAGCATTGATTAGAGCCCACACACTCCCCGCCAGCAGGTACTGGACTCACTGATCCAACGTCAATAGTTCTTTCACGGCGCTGCTTTGAGTCCTTTTACCTCTGAGAAAACATCTCTTACACTTTATCACAGACATCCACACATATCCAGCCAAATAGCTCTATTCTGCAGTCTAAAAAGTCAATTTTGTCCAAGCAGAATGTTGGTATGCCTTCTGGTTTTTCAGTGTCTTCTTGCACATTGGTTTTACGTCAGAGGCCCCCCAGCTGCTCTGCCTCCTCTGTCCCCCCCCCCCACCCCATGCCTGGAATCTGGAGTCTCTGGGACAGTGCTGATGACGGGAGTGATGATCGCCGGGGCGATAATGACATCAAATGGAGGAAATATTCAATAGGCTGTAGATGATTCAGTCCCCTCTGCGCCACCAAAGCCCCCACGCTGGAGTGAGTCACTCTCCTGCCCCCCCCCCCCTTCCCCTCTGCTCTGTCTCTGCTTCAGGATCCAGTGCTCTCATTTACCAAAGGTGAAAAGGAGCCGCCGTGACAGTAGAGGAAAAAACCCAAACGCTCACAGTGACGGTAACCATCTGACATGTAGACCTGGTGATACTTTGTTAAGATGAGTGATTTTGGTTAGAATAATAAAATATTAATGATAAATATCTTTCCTAATTTAAAGTTACACATTTTGAACTTGCAGTAAGATCCATCAGCTAGATAACTCTTTCTCCAGCTTTGGTCAGTCCAAGGCAGGATCAGCTGGGAGACTTCTTCTAGACCAGGGCCACTTGTTGAATACCTGCACAACAGGGACAGGGAGTAGAACAGGGACAGGAAGTAGTTCTTTTGGAGATTCTGGTCAACTAGTGGCTGTTGTTGCAGTGTTTTCCATTGAGAACGAGCTAGCATGCTACGGTTAGCCACCTCGTCTGTAGTGACGTAGAAAGCAGATGTTGGACAGCTCAACCTGGAGACTGAAGACAGAGTTTGTATGTATGTGGAAGCACTAGAGACACAAAATAACCCCCAAAACCCAGAAAAAGTGAGAGATGTTTTTTTCATAACATGGGCCCTTTAAAGTGAGTGTGCTATTGGCCGGGGAGCCAGGGCAGGTGATGGAGGAGCGGAGCAGGCTAATGTGTTCTGGCGTTCTGGTGATGATACGGCCAGCTGGGCTCTAGACCAACTGGAGTTTATGGAGGCGAGGAGGGAGTTACAATAATCAACACACGACAAGAGCATGTGTGTATATATATATATATATATATGTATATACTATGTACTATATGCACGCACATGCTCTTGTATATACCAGGATATACATCTATGCTGCAATGTTAACATAACACACAACTGAAGTAAAACAACAAAACGATTAAAGGCACAGAGCTCGTTTCATGAGCCCTTATGCTCTGAGCACTCGACAGCAGCATTATGATTATGATTGTGATTATGACCTCATTTGCTTTTCGTGATCCCCTCCTTCAGCTGTTTACACTGATGAATCACATACCACCATGAGCATCAAATGAATCACATTCATGTTTTCCAACAGGTTGCCTTCAGCAGTGACACAGCACCTTCTTACCCATAGCTCTAATTTTATGCTGCCCCCCCCCCCGCCTCACATCATCATACCGTTAGCTCATTCAGATATATTAAGCAACTGGAGTTTCTGATTTGATGCATGTGTCTTTTCCTGATCTGCCACAGTGTGGCCTTCCTCTGTTTTCTGGGAGTTTATTATCTTTTTACAATGTATACAGTATTTTTTTAATGTGATGATTCCTTTGGGTGTGTGTTTAACCAGTGTGTTTGTGCCTACTGTCACTTTTTCTTTTTTAAATAATGCAACAGTCCAGGCAATATAATATACAGTGCCTATCAAAAGTTTTTATGTTTTATTCTTTACATTATTGTATCAAAGTTGATTTATCGTGGCTTTTATTGATACGCCGCAAAAAGGTGATTTACAAAGCCCAAGTCTGATGGATACAACAAGAACATCCATCATTAAAATAACACAATATGAATTCAGGAGTGCACTAAAAGTCTATCCCAAAAGGAAAAAATAAGAAGCTGATTAAAATATCTGAATAAAAAAAAAACAGCAGTTTTAAACTTGTGGGCTATTGGAAATGAAAAACTTTGGTGCAACTGAAGGGCAGGTTTTGCTCATAATTAAAACATTTACCAAATTACATGAAAAGCTTAAGAATAATTCTGTGAGTTGGTGTTTTTGGATTTAGTAGAATTGACTAATTTCCAGAATTAAACCAATCACATTGTTGTATCTGATGTAGGTGGGGCCAGAGGCGAGCTGCACCAATCACATCGGTGTATCTGATGTAGGCGTTAGGGGTCCCCGCCATCTCGCCATCAGTTTGGGGGTCCTTGGCGGAAAACGTTGAAGACCCCGGTCTAATCACCTCAGCTGGACTTGTAAGCAGTTATATTGTTGGGTAGTTTCATTTATAATAAAACATCAGATTTTATAAACAAAGTTTGTTTTATGTACAAAATCTTTTGTAAAGTACATGTAACTAGTACTAACGCTGTCAGATTAATGTAGTGAGTAAAAATATGTCCCTCTGAAATGTAGCAGAGTAGAAGTAGAAAGTGGCATGAAAAGAAAAGAGAAGGAACCTCAAATTTGTACTTCAGTACAGTACTTGTAAATGTTCTTAGTTACACAGAGAAGGACAGATCACAGACAAGGGTGAAAGAGAGAGGAAGACAGCGAGAGAGCGAGCGAGGAGGAGAGGAGGAGCTCTCCAGGCGTGCAGGTGGGTAGCTTCACCTGGCGTGGGCGCTCTCACACGGAGACGCTCAACAGGATGATGGAGGCTTCAGGGTTCTCTCAGCACCCGACAGCCTGCTACAAGAAAGGGCCCATCATCCCGGGACCAGCAGGCCTCCTGTGTCCCAGATGAGCTTGGAGGGAGACGCAGGACAGACTCCAGCGCTGACGGCCCTTTATCCTGAGGACATCTCTCACTCGCTCTTTGCTACGCTTGTCACAAGCCTTGACGTGTTTTCCACCACAGAGGAAGAAGCAAATACTCCAACTCAATTCTGTGTTTTGGAAAACAAAAGGCCGTGCCAATGACGGCCCACTTGAGGTTTGAAGTCACGGATTTCTTCTCTAGCCGTGTTTATGCCGGAGCGGGAGAAAGATCAACGCACTCTAGGAGGAAGCTGACTAAATATCTCTTGGCTTTGCTTGCAAATTAAAAAATACACTGATCTCTTACAATGAGAAGATAGATACCACTCTCGTATCTATGCATTAAATGAAAGCCTCAACCAGGATGATCACTTAGCTTAGCATAAAGACTGGAAGCAGGGGGGGACAGCTAGCCTAGCTCTGTCCAAAGGTAACAGAATCCATTACAGCTCATAATTAACTGGTATGTCTTGTTGCCTAATCCATCAAACAGCTGCAGTGGGCCATCAGACGGGGGCCATAGCTGAAGTAGAAGAAGCTCTCTTACAGTAATACACTGAGGGTATGGTGTAGTGCTGGGGGCTGGCAGAAAGACTCCAGGAAGCTCCAGTATAGTCCAGCACTAAACCCTACACCCGTTTTTTGTACAGATTAAAGTAAGAGAAGGGGACATAACTGGTAATTCAGTTTAAATCAGTTTATTCAAGATGCTAAATGTAACTTACAGTTGGTGTTGATTTCACCACACCTGCTGTTGTAGCCTTTTCTCTACGGTGTTTGTATTACCCACTGTAGACTACTGAGTTAGCGTTACGTTACATATAGAAAATCCTTCGTTACAATGAGAGATATGTTACAGATGCACTGTTGCATTTCAAGTGTTGCATACAGGGATTTGGCTAAGCTAAACCAGGTGTCACTGTCACTGTGTCAAGAGCCACAGCATAAGAGTTTATTGTAGCACCAATGTAATAATAACTTATTTAATATAGCGCATTTTATGAATTCCAAGGCACTTTCACACAGTATAGGGGAACAAGGGACTAAAACGTCCACGCTAAACGGAAGGAGGATGTAATTTATTGTCGGCTACTGATGTACAACCACATTGTACATTGTAAAGTCATTTTATGAAATGGAAATAGACATATTACATACATGAGGACCGATTCGGGGACATTTTTGAATCATTTACAATCCTCTAATTGTATTAATCTGATAAAAGCCCGACCAAGTGGCTTGGCTTCTCCAGTTTTCCCTTTCCCTTTTAGTTTTAGTCGTTCTTTGTTTAATTTCCATCTTTTCTGTGACGGACCTGCCCATATCAGCCATACTCCAACAGATAACGTCTAAATAACATTAAAGTATAATTAGGCAAAGTCTGTGACCCACAGAGTGACTTGCAGGAAAAATCGGCCCCAGCGAGGCATCAATAAGAACTATATAAAATAGCGTTATTTTCACTGTTAGTCTTGTTTGTTGTTACAGGTCATTTATGATCATCGATTTAAGTACACAGTTTAAGAAACATTAAAAGTACATATAGTCACTTTAAGAAGGGGTCAGTGCAAATGATTGTACACAGCCAAAGGTTATTTTTAATTTGTAGTCCCCTGGACTTGTAAATGCATTATTAGTGAATACAAAATTAGTGAGATTTAAAGGTGATTTTATTTATCTTTGGACAGAATCCCAAAATGAGTTTAAGATAAAATGCCACCAGGATTGGAGGACATTCCGTAACTCTGTAAATACCTCGTCAGTTTTCCTGGACACCCTGTCCCATAGACGGAGCGTGTCCATACTGGGACTCCTTCGGTAGTCGGTCCACAGTCGTCTTTGTATTCTCTGCCCTTTTGGTTGCCACGTTGTTGAGCTTGGAGGGCATGTAAACGTACAAGTCTTTACCATTTTTAAGTTCAAATTCAAGTTTGCTAGCCATTTGCACAGTGCAATTGAAGAGTTTGTCTTGGTGTGCCCATTTATACCAACTAATTGATAACAGTGCACGGCATTCACACATGCACCTCCCATATTGCATGATGCAGACCTAAACAGAGTTCCCCTCCCTGGTGATCAAAGCACCAATCACTCAGCCCTGATTCCCCGCGATAAAAAAACAACATTAAAAGACCATGGAAGCCACATAAACAACAGCTGGGTGATGACTCTGCTCATTGATGCAGTGACGCCATTGGTTAGCACAGAAACAAACTCAATCCACAAACTGGACAATTCAAATTGCTTCTTACTTCAGCTGATTGGCATTAGCAGTTTCATTCATGCTTCACAATCATTCAGAGCTGTGTGGCCGTAAGTTCCCACGTCCAATCATATTCATGCGGCCTTCAACCCCTCACTGTATGTTTGTGCTGATTACCCTGATCTCAACGCTGATTTCGTCTCCATCTCCCCATGTGATACGTTTTGTCTTCAACTTGATTTAAAGTTCATATTAGGGGGGGGTTCCATGTCAAAGATTGGAGGCTTTTTGCCAAATCTAAATGCATTACATTATATACGTTACATTATTCGTTACGTTACTTACATTATGTTACTATACATTACATTACGTTCATTACATTACGTTACATTCATTACATTACGTTACTTCATACATTACATTACATTACATTACATTACGTTTACATTACATTACGTTACATTACATTACATTACATTACGTTACATACATTACATTACATTACATTACACATTACATTACATTACGTTACATTACATTACGTTACATTACTACATTACGTTACATTACATTTACGTACGTTACATTACGTTACGTTACGTTACTTTACGTTACTTACATTCGTTACATTACACATTACATTACGTTCATTACATTACGTCATTACGTTACGTTACTTACATTACGTTACATTACATTACATTACATTACATTACGTTACATTACATTACGTTACATTACATACATTACGTTACATTACATTACGTTTTACATTACTCATTAACTTCCATTACATTACATTACTTACGTTACATTACATTACATACTTACTTACATTACATTACTTACTTACTGTTTACATTCAACTGCAGTGCCTGCCAGCTGGCTTTCAAGACTGATGGGTAAAGATGAAGCAAACAATGTCAAAGTTAGGTTTGGTGAGGTAACTAATCCAAATCCAACTGTTCGGTTCTCTTACACACTGAGCCTGACCCGAGTCAGTCAGTCAGTCAGTCGTCAGTCAGTCTGTCTCAGGCTGATTTGGCTGTTAGTGACCAGTTGCTCGCCCGGGTCAGGAATAACACACAGGCTTCCATTTGACAAGGCTGGGGGCACGGCGGGGCAGTCCATCTCCTCTCATCTCCATCACATTACAGCCACCCTCCTGTTTAGTCCCCACAGCTCCACTTCTATGATCCCGATGAGTTAACAGGCTCGCACCCCGGCTGTCATGTTGGATCGCCCAGCTACCCGTTATAGTGCACCTTCATCCTGGTGCCACAGGTGGCCGCTCCAACAGCACCCGCCTCTAACCCAGATAGGAGCAGGCCTGAAATTAGATCAAAAACAGCAAGCTTCTCTCTCCCAGTGCAATCACACACTATAGCATGTGTGCAGCTGCTAAATCTGGTGTAGGCCTTCAGTGTGTCCTATTCTCACTGGATTGTACCCAATTATCCCCGAGCCTCACGAAGGTGACCCACAATGGCCCCTTTGTCCCCGGGGGTGAGAGGAAGTGGGTCTCATTATGACAAGGTGGGGTGGACTCTCCTCCAGCGCAGCAGGGTCGCGGGGTCAGATCGGGTTAAAGTGTCACAACAGAAAGGGAGAGAAGTGACCAGAGGGGAGGCTGGCACAAACCGAGGACACGACCTGTGAACCAAACCTCAGATAAAATTACAGACCAGGAGGTGGGAGTCTGTTTAATCCTGTATCTCGAGAAATAAAAAAGGGTTATTCACTCTAATATAAACTCAAGCATGTAGATTTTCCCCTTGTGAATTGGACAAGCTAGTGTGAATCTCATAAATACTGATTCGGAACAGGTTAAGGAAGGTAACTCTGAAGTTGACTAATATTTTATCACAAGAAAAGGAAACTGTCAATCTTATGTAGTTTTTTTAGAAGTTGCACTCCTGAAGTAGCCTGGAAATCCAGAGGGTCTGGCATCGAGTAATGAAAGTCGCCCATCTCGAGGGGCGGCACCAAGCGTGCATTTGAACATCTCACTGCACGCATGGATAACACTCTGACCAATCACAACACCACACGGGGTTACGTAACCAGTACCTGTACGCTTAGCAACCAGCGGAGCTAACTGCTAGATTAAACTGTCGTCATCTTTTCAGCTCGCCTCTGGCCCCGCCTACATCAGATGCACCAATGTGATTGGTGCAGCTCGCCTATGGAC